>NC_073416.1:4542736-4550236 GCF_028641065.1 Leucoraja erinaceus
ACACACACGCACACACGCACACCACACACACATACACGCGCGGACACACACACACACACCACACACACACACACACACACACACACACACACGCTCACACACACACGCACACACGCTCACACGCACACACGCGCACACACACACACACATGCACACACGCGCACACACACACACACACACACACACACACACACACACACACACACACACACACACACACACACTCACTGCTGGAGTAACTCAGCGGGACAGGCAGTCTGCAGAAGGGTCTCGACCCGAAACGTCACCCCTCTCTCCCGAGATGCTGCCTGTCCCGCTGAGTTACTCCGGCACTTTGTGTCTGTCTGTGGTGCAAACCAGCATCTGCAGTTCCTTTCCTACAAGTTTTATTTGGTTCTTTTATTCGCCTAAACTCCCCCCGTGACCTTCCACTGTGTCACTGTCCTTATCCCGATGCAAGTTGTAAATGTGAGGAACAGGAATTGATCAGAAGGAGGATATTGGCGTTTGATGGGGAAGCGTGAATCAAATTTGTTTTTCCCTTTTGTCTCCAGGATACGAGCGGACGGCGCTGCCAGCTCTCTGGGTGTAAGTCGTCCTGAGATCCCGCTCTTGATAAGATCCACGCACAAGGGTTTGCACTTTATTCTTTGAACTGGTCTTGTGCCAGTGCAGCACAATGTGTCTCGGCCCTCATAAAGGACACGGCCCCTTTTGATCTTCCCTCTTGCTCCAAGCAACAACAATGGGGCGACCAAACGCCACTCCATGCCAACGGAAAGTGACGTTTAACCGTCCGTGACGGCATAGACGCCATCAACCCCCGGGGCAAGGTCAGAGGTATCGAGCCAGACACCAGACACCAGACAGAAACACGATAGAGAGTCTCGATCTCGCCGCGAGGTGCATACATTGTCACAGTTTTGGCCCCGATCCGCCCATCTCTCCCCCCCCCCCCCCCCCCCAAAAATAACAATCAGGGGATATGGGGAGAGGGCAGGAACGGGGTACTGATTGGGGATGATCAGCCATGATCACAGTGAATGGCGGTGCTGGCTCGAAGGGCCGAATGGCCAACTCAACTCCTGCACCTATTGTCTATTGTCTATTGAGAGCGGTGATTCTGTGCAATTCTCTGCCTCAGAGGGTGGTGGAGGCCGGTTCTCTGGATGCTTTCAAGAGAGAGCTAGATAGGGCTCTTAAAGATAGCGGAGTCGGGGGATATGGGGAGAGGGCAGGAACGGGGTACTGATTGGGGATGATCAGCCGTGATCACATTGAATGGCGGTGCTGGCTCGACGGGCCGAATGGCCTCTAGTCCTGCACCTATTGTCTATTGTCTATCTTGGGCGTAGGACCTCCCCGATTGTGAAGTGGGTTTGGAGACGCCGGGTCTCCAGCTGTGTGGTACAAATCAGGCAGAGACCCCCCAGGGAGGAATGTAAACAGGTGAATGGTCACAAGGCTGTACCATCAAGTCAAGAGAGTTCATTGTCATGTGGCCCAGATAGGGCAATGAAATTCTTGCTTTGCTTCAGCGCAACAGAATATAGTAGTCATTAATACAGAACAGTTCAGTTCTATACACACATAAATAAACAGATAAAGTGCAATAGACTGTTACAGTTCAGAGTCTGTTTGAGTTGTGTTTAATAGCCTGATGGCTGTGGGGAAGGAGCTATTCCTGAACACGATAGATTGTCGATATGAAGAAAGACTGGATAGACTTGGTTTATACTCTCTAGAATTTAGGAGATTGAGAGGGGATCTTATAGAAACTTACAAAATTCTTAAGGGGTTGGTCAGGCTAGATGCAGGAAGATTGTTCCCGATGTTGGGGAAGTCCAGGACAAGGGGTCACAGCTTAAGGATAAGGGGGAAATCCTTTAAAACCGAGATGAGGAGAACTTTTTTCACACAGAGAGTGGTGAATCTCTGGAACTCTCTGCCACAGAGGGTAGTTGAGGCCACAGTTCATTGGCTAAATTTAAGAGGGAGTTAGATGTGGCCCTTGTGGCCAAGGGGATCAGAGGGTATGGAGAGAAGGCAGGTACGGGATACTGAGTTGGATGATCAGCCATGATCATATTAAATGGTGGTGCAGGCTCGAAGGGCCGAATGGCCTACTCCTGCACCTAATTTCTATGTTTCTATGTTTCTATGAACCTGGATGTAACAGATTTCAGGCTCCTGTACCTTCTGCCCGATGGTAGCGGAGAGATGAGTGTGTGGCCAGGATGGTGTGGGTCCTTGATGATGCTGCCAGCCTTTTTGAGGCAGCGACTGCGATAGATCCCCTCGATGGTAGGGAAGGTCAGAGCCGATGATGGACTGGGCAGCGTTTACAACTTTCTGCATTCTTATCCGCTCCAGGGCGCTCAAGTTGCCGAACCAAGCCACGATGCAACCGGTCAGCATGCTCTCTACCATGTAGCAGCTCTGGCCTCCAGCGGAAGCGGTTTGAGTGGAAGATGCACGGGGTTGTGAGACGGAGGAGGAAGTGGCTCAGTCCTCCAGGCCATGCCGCCAGCTGTGAATCCAATTTGGCAGAAAAACGGTTAACAACAGGAGGGCTTTTGGCTTGTCTTTGCTGAACTTGGTGGCGACCATTTTGTTTCTATCCGGTGTCCATCTTCAGTGTCAAGCAGCATCTACAGTTCCTTCCTGCACTGATTCACTGGGTTACGGAGGAAGCCATTAGCCGCTCACCGTCTCACCGCACAGGCAGTTGTCAGAGTCAAACTGAGCTCAGGCCTGGGGTAAGCAGAGGTGATTCACATGTGCCGGCAAGATGGCTGACGGTTTAACATGTAGAATGGCCCTCTCCCAAATCTAACCCAGGAAGGTACGAGTTCATTCCAAGAGATCTCCCCGAGTTTGCCCTGATTCGAACTCGGAGATTTACGGTAATGGCCACTCGTCGGTACTCGGGGCTCTCGTGGACATTTTTCAACGTGTCGAAAAATCTTCACCAGTCTTCCCGTGCTTACCTGCCGTTAGCGAGTCTTCCCGAGTACCTGCCGTTAGCGCTAAGAGACGTCCCCGAGCTCCGACGTACCCGCTCCGTTCATTCTCCGTGCTTACCACGAGTTTGATTTTTTTTTTAACTCGGGAGAGCTCCTGGAATGAACTCGTACAGTGGGACAGGGCTTTAAGGCTGACGGTGAGATGTCTCGAAGACCTCGTGTGCCTCTTTCTGCCCGGTATGTGGGTCAACTTTACCATCATCTTGTACACCTCTATAAGATCCCCCTCATCCTCCTGCGCTCCAAGGAATAGAGTCCCAGCCTGCTCCACCTCTCCCTGTAGCTCACACCCTCTAGTCCGGGCAACATCCTTGTAAACCTTCTCTGCAACCCTTTCCATCTTGGCAGATGTATAAGATCATAGAAACATAGAAAATAGGTGCAGGAGTAGGCCATTCGGCCCTTCGAGCCTGCACCGCCATTCGATATGATCATGGCTGATCATGAGAGGAATAGATCGGGTAGATGCACAGAGTCTCTTGCCCAGAGTCGGGGATTCAAGGACTAGAACACATAGGTTCAAGGTGAAGGGGAAAAGATTTAATAGGAATCTGAGGGATAGCTTTTCCCCACAAAGGGTGGTGGGTGTATGGAACGAGCTGCCAGAGGAGGTAGTTGAGGCCGGGATAAACAGTTAGACAGGTACATGGTAAATGTGGGAAGGAACTGCAGATGCTGGTTTAAACCGAAGATATAGACACAAAAAGCTGGAATAACTCAGTGGGACAGGCAGCATCTCTGGTGAAAAGGAATGGGTGACGTTTCGGGTCGAGACCCTTCTTTAGGCTGGTCAGAGGACAGGTTTGGAGGGATATGGGCCAAATGCGGGCAGGTGGGACTAGTCTAGCTGGGACGTGTGGGCAGGTTGGGCCGAAGGGCCTGTTTCCATGCTGTGTCACTCTATGACCCTACAACATCTTCCCAATAACAATGGTGCCCAAAACTGACCACCCAATGTCGAACCTCATGCCTACATCCATATCATAGAAATATAGACAATAGGTGCCGGAGTAGGCCATTCGGCCCTTCGTGCCTGCACCGCCATTCAATATGATCATGGCTGATCATCCAACTCAGTATCCCATCCCTGCCTTCTCTCCATACCCCCTGATCCCTTTCGCCACAAGGGCCACATCTAACTCCCTCTTAAATATAGCCAATGAACTGTGGCCTCAACTACCTTCTGTGGCAGAGAATTCCACAGATTCACCACTCTCTGTGTAAAAAATTATTTTCTCATCTCGGTCCTAAAAGATTTCCCCCTTATCCTTAAACTGTGTGACCCCTTGTTCTGGACTTCCCCCACATCGGGAACAATCTTCCTGCATCTAGCCTGTCCAACCCCTTAAGAATTTTGTACGTTTCTATAAGATCCCCCCTCAATCTTCTAAATTCTAGCGAGTACAAACCGAGTCTATCCAGTCTTTCTTCATATGAAAGTGCTGCCATCCCAGGAATCAGTCTGGTGAACCTTCTCTGTACTCCCTCTATGGCAAGAATGTCCTTGGCAAGGATATCTTTGTCCTTGTCAATGTCCTTGACAAGGATATCCAATCATTCATATCCATACATCCATATCCATTAATTCACATGTAGGACAAACAGCAAGGATCCAAGCACAGAGGTGGCGCAGTGGCAGAGCTGTCCCAAAGCTGAGCGCAATGCTCGAAACGCGGGCATTTTGTTTCTCTGTTCCAGCTGCCATGCTTGCGGCCCCTGGAGCAAGCTGGCTAATTCGGTGTCGGCCAGCGAACCACTTGATCCACCGTCAGGGAGTTTTAGACGGCGATCGGCTCAAGTTCTTTGCACTTGAAGCTCTCGCAAGCACCAAAGATTGTAAATCCTCCTGTCTGGGCTGGATTTGAACTGAATTAAAAGGTCAATATGCCAATCCTCTTTTTATTTTAATAAAATGCAAGCTCCCCAAGTACAACATATTTAAAATTCTTTCTTGCCATTAACTGTATCGACTCCACACCATGTACAAAGCGAGCAGCGAGAATAGGACATTGTGTTGGTGGAAAGAAACATAGACAATAGGTGTAGGAGGAGGCCATTCGGCCCTTCGAACCAGCACCACCATTCAATATGATCATGGCTGATCATCCAACTCAGTGTCCTGTACCTGCCTTCTCTCCATACCCCCTGATCCATTTAGCCACAAGGGCCACATCTAACTCCCTCTTAAATATAGACAATGAACTGGCCTCAACTACCTTCATTGTGATCATGGCTGATCGTCCCCGATCAATAACCCGTGCCTGCCTTCTCCCCATATCCCTTGATTCCACTAGCCCCTAGAGCTCTATCTAACTCAGAACTCCAGATGCTGGAAAGATCGAAAGGTAGACAAAAATTCTGGAGAAACTCAGCGGGCCAGGCAGCATCTGTGGAGAGAAGGAATAGGTGACGTTTCGGGTCGAGACCCTTCTTCAGATTGACTTCAAGGTGGAGGAAGGAACTGCAGATGCTGGTTTAAACCAAAGATAGACACAAAATGCTGGAGAAACTCAGCGGGACAGGCAGCGTCTGTGGAGAGAAGGAATGGGTGACGTTTCGGGTCGAGAACCTTCTTCAGACCCGACAGTTTGGCGTTAACACGGTTGTTGACTAATCATTGCATTCGGCCTCATTCAATTTGCCTGGAACTGAGGCAGAGCTGACAAAGGGAATCCCCCAGAGAGACAGACAGACAGAGCTCTGGGGGCCCTGGTTCTGCTTTCCAGCTGACTGCACTTTTCCATTTGTGTAGGAAGGAACTGCTGATGCTGGTTTAATCCGAAGACAGACAGGCACATAAAGCTGGAGTAACTCAGCGGGTATGAAGAAGGGTCTTGCCCAGAAACATCACCCCAGTCCCTTCCCTCCAGAGATGCTGCCTGTCCCGCTGAGTTGACTCCAGCATTTTGTGCCTTGCCTGTCTGCAGTTATCAGTTATCATGGTTCGTTGTTGGCTGAAGGGGACATGACAATGAGATTAATGTTACTGTCTGTACGCCTCATTGTCACCTCTCCCTCAGCCAGCAATCAACCATCCTATATTTCCTCGATCGTCGTCTGCTTTGATCTGTCATTTCCACACCTCACCCTTCCATACCTCTAGTCTCCCTCTCCTCTAACGCTCATTCTGAGGAAGGGACGGGACCCGAAACGCCACCCATTCCTTCTCTCCAGGGATGCTGCCTGTCAATAGACAATAGACAATAGGTGCAGGAGTAGAGGCCATTCGGCCCTTCGAGCCAGCACCGCCATGCAATGTGATCATGGCTGATCATCCCCAATCAGTACCCCGTTCCTGCCTTCTCCCCTGGGAAAGCTGACAATGCAACCTACCATTTGCGCACTTCCAAACTGCCCACAGCTCCTCGACTGAAGGCCACCATCAGACCATGCTTGAGTTTGACCCACCGAGTTGAAGGGTCCCTTTTGTTTCCTGGTGCTCGAGTCTGAGCTGTTAACTGTTTCATGTAGCAATCTCCGAGTGCCTGCGATTTCACATCTCGAATGGAACCTTCAGTTCTTTCACCAGCTCGTTATAACCGGTTGACATTAACAGTTTTTTTTGTTTTTAAGTAGGAAAGAACTGCAGATGCTGGTTTAAATCGAAAGTAGACACAAAATGCTGGAGTAACTCAGCGGGTGAGGCAGCATCTCCGAGAAAGGGTAAGGGTGAGGTTTCGGGTCGAGACCCTTCGAGGACGTTTGTTTAAGATGAGAGAGGAAAGATGAAACCAGAATCTGAGACAATAGACAATAGACAATAGGTGCAGGAGTCGGCCATTCGGCCCTTCGAGCCAGCACTATTTGCCATTCAATGTGATCATGGCTGATCATCCCCAATCAGTACCCCGTTCCTGCCTTCTCCCCATATCCCCTATCTTTAAGAGCCCTATCTAGCTCTCTCTTGAGTTGTCCCGCTGAGTGACTCCAGCATTCTGTGTCTATCTAGAGTAGGGCAGTGTCTCACAGCCTCCAACGCTTTGGGAGTTTGAGCAGCAACGACCATGTCACGTTTTTCTTTTTTTTTTTCCCAGTTTGAATGTTCCCAGTTGGAACAATCGTTCTCTGTAACCGGGTCCCTCGGTTTTGTCCCCTCAGTCACCCTGACTGTGCTTTGCGTGGAGAGCTGGCCTGACCTGCAGTAACACCAGGGGAGGGGGGAGCTTGTTGTTGTCGGCTGGCCAGGGTAGCTGATTAGGATGGTTTGCTACAAAACACTGCAGAGCCGCAACTCACTTGGGCCGCAGACTTCTTCTCACACTAACGTTAAACACTTCTGGCATTTACCAACGACTCGTTCGTATTCAAGAGTCATGTAAGACAGTCTGAAGAAGGGTCTCGACCCAAAACGTCACCCATTCCTTCTCTCCAGAGACGCTGCCCGTCCCGCTGGGTTACTCCAGCACTTTGTGTCTACCGTCGGTATAAACCAGCATCTGCACTTCCTTCCTATCGTATTTAAGAGCTACTACTA
>NC_073416.1:4552736-4610236 GCF_028641065.1 Leucoraja erinaceus
TTTCCGCTGTTGCTCACTCTGGCAATGGAGGAGACCCAGGACAGAGAGGTCGGATTGGGAATGGGAGGGGGAGTTGAAGTGCTGAGCCACCGGGAGGTCAGGTTGGTTATTGCGGACTGTGAGCGGAGGTGTTCGGCGAAACGATCGCCCAACCTGCGCTTAGTCGGTAAGTAAGTAAGCTCAGTTTTGGGCACCACTTTGTAGATAGGCAGCAACTCTACCGCAGTGCCACCATGCCACCCCTGAGCTGGGTTTCGTAGATGTGAATGATTGGATATGGGTGTAGGTATGAGTATAGAAGTTGCGGGGGTGGGGAGGGGTCATGTTGCAGTTATGTAAGACTTTGGTGAGGCTACATTTAGAGTATTGTGTTCAGTTCTCGGGAAGATGTTATGTTATAGAGTCATAGGCTGATGCAATGTGGAAACAGGCCCTTCGGCCCAACTTGCCAACACTGGCCAACAATGTCCCATATACACTAGTCCCACCTGCCCGCGTTTGACCCATATCCCTCCAAACCTGTCCTATCCATGTACCTGTCTAACTGTTTCTTAAACGTTGGGATAGTCCCAGCCTCGACTACCTCCTCTGGCAGCTTGTTCCATACACCCACCACCCTTCGTGTGAAAATGTCACCCCTCAGATTCCTATTAAATCTTTTCCCCTTCACATTAAACCTATGTCCTCTGGTCCTCGATTCCCCTACTCTGGGCAAGAGACTCTGTGCATCTACCTGATCTACTCTGATTCCTGGGATGGCAGGACTTTCATATGAAGAAAGACTGGATAGACTCGGCTTGTACCCGCTGGAATTTAGAAGATTGAGGGGGGGATCTTATAGAAACTTACAAAATTCTTAAGCGGTTGGACAGGCTAGATGCAGGAAGATTGTTCCCGATGTTAGGGAAGTCCAGAACAAGGGGTCACAGTTTAAGGATAAAGGGGAAATCTTTTAGGACCGAGATGAGAAAAACATTTTTTACACAGAGAGTGGTGAATCTGTGGAACTCTCTGCCACAGAATGTAGTTGAGGCCACAGTTCATTGGCTATATTTAAGAGGGAGTTAGATGTGGCCCTTGTGGCTAATGGGATCAGGGGGTATGGAGAGAAGGCAGGGATGGGATACTGAGTTGGATGATCAGCCATGATCATATTGAATGGCGGTGCAGGTTCGAAGGGCCGAATGGCCTACTCCTGCACCTAATTTCTATGTTTCTATCCACGTGCCTGTCTAACTGTTTCTTAAACGTTGGGATAGTCCCATGCCTCGACTACCCCCTCTGGCAGCTTGTTCCATACACCCACCACCCTTTGTGTGAAAATGTCACCCCTCAGATTCCTATTAAATCTTTTCCCCTTCACATTAAACCCATGTCCTCTGGTCCTCGATTCCCCTACCCTGGGCAAGAGACTCTGTGCATCTACCCGATCTATTCCAACGACCACATGAGCTGAAAGGTCCAGTTTTCTCCAGTTGCAGGCGTGAAGATTTTCTCCAAATTCCATGACCCCGTCAGAGTTGATTACTGTCTGAGATTGCGGGTTGATTTCCCCGATTGTAGACTCAAGAACATCATGAAATTGACGCAATGGCAGCGGAAACCTTCCGTCAACTCACTCCCATCCTGGAAAAGTCCAGTGTCTCCGGAATGGGGTTTTGGCAGCGTGGACTGTATTTCGGAATGTGGGAGAGGTGCACACTGTTAATTGTACATTTGCCACCAACTAAAACAATTCTATTTTGATTTTGTGCGCTGCAGATCCCAACCCATAATGGGTCGCCCTCCTGACTATTTTTAACCCCTAAGGCAGGAAGTGGAGGAAACCGTGTTGCATTGCTGGAAGTTACATGCAAGGGGTTGTAACTTAGTCAGGAATTCAGGAGGCAAGGATTATATCCCGGCCAACAAATCTCTCGACCAAGAGTTATGCCAACTTTTAAAAACATTGCTGAAAATGAGAGACAGACAGACAGATTTATTCAACATTATTTATCTGCTGACAGATACAGAATTTGTATCCGCTCAAATTGCCGCCTCGTAGCGCCAGAGATCCCGGTTGCATCCCGACTGCGGGTGCTGCCTGTACGGAGTTTGCACGTTTTTTCCCCGTGACCCGCGTGGGTTTTCTCCAGGTGCTCCGGTTTCCTCCCTCATAGAAAATAGGTGCAGGAGTAGAGGCCATTCGGCCCTTTGAGCCTGCACCACCATTCAATATGATCATGGCTGATCATCCAACTCAGTATCCCATCCCTGCCTTCTCTCCACACCCCCTGATCCCTTTAGCCACATCTAACTCCCTCTTAAATATAGCCAATGAACTGTGTGGCCTCAACTACCCTCTGTGGCAGAGAATTCCACAGATTCACCACTCTCTGTGTGTGAAGAAAAATGTTTTTCTCATCTCAGTCCTAAAAGACTTCCCTCTTATCCTTAAACTGTGTGACCCCTTGTTCTGGACTTCCCCAACACCGGGAACAATCTTCCTGCATCTAGCCTGTCCAACCCCTTAAGAATTTTGTAAGTTTCTATAAGATCCCCCCCTCAATCTTCTGAATTCTAGCGTGAATTTAATTTAAGCAGCATTTGAATTGACACAAAGCGCGTACAATCAGCTCTGTCTCTGCCCACATTGTACTAACTAGGGTCACAGTGGCGGAGAGGCTGGGAAAGCTGACAATGCAACCTACCATTTGCGCACTTCCAAACTGCCCACAGCTCCTCGACTGAAGGCCACCATCAGACCATGCTTGAGTCTGACCCACCATGTTGAAGGGTCCCTTTTGTTTCCTGGTGCTCGAGTCTGAGCTGTTAACTGTTTCATGGAGCAACCTCCGAGTGCCTGCGATTTTACATCTTGAATGGAACCTTCAGTTCATTTACCAGCTCGTTATAACCGGTTGACAGAACAGTTTTTTTTGTTTTTAAGTAGGAAAGAACTGCAGATGCTGGTTTAAATCGAATGTAGACACAAAATGCTGGAGTAACTCAGCGGGTGAGGCAGCATCTCTGGAGAAAGGGTAAGGGTGAGGTTTCGGGTCGAGACCCTTCGAGGACATTTGTTTAAGATGAGAGAGGAAAGATGAAACGAGAATCTGAGACAATAGACAATAGACAATAGGTGCAGGAGTCGGCCATTCGGCCCTTCGAGCCAGCACCGTCATTCAATGTGATCATGGCTGATCATCCCCAATCAGTACCCCGTTCCTGCTTTCACCCCATATCCCCTGACTCCGCTATCTCTCTCTTGAAAGTATCCAGAGAACCAGCCTCCACCGCCCTCTGAGGCAGAGAATTCCACAGACTCACCACTCTCTGTGAGAAAAAGTCTTTCCTCGTCTCCGTTCTAAATGGCTTACTCCTTATTCTTCAACTGTGTGTGTGGCCCCTGGTTCTGGACTCTCCCAACATCGGGAACATGTTTATAGCGTGTCCAAGCCCTGAACAATCTTATATGTTCCAATGAGATTTGCCTCTCATCCTTCTAAACTCCAGAGTGTACAAGCCCAGCCGCTCCATTCTCTCAGCATATGACAGTCCCACCATCCCGGGAATTAACCTGGTGAACCTACGCTGGGCTCCCTCAATAGCAAGAATGTCCTTCCTCAAATTAGGGGACCAGAACTGCACGCAATACTCCAGGTGTGGTCTCACTAGGGCCCTGTACAACTGCAGAAGGAGCTTTTTTTCTACACGTGCGTGTGTCGTGACACGTTAACGATGTCGTGTAAAATACATGCAAATGACGCCCAAGTGGGACAGGCCCTTTAGAGCGCGGATTACGCGCGCATGGTGCGTGATGACATAGGCAGTGACGCGCGGCGTCGCAGGATTTTGTGATGTACAAAATCTTCGTGCGCCATCTGCATTGACGTGCAAATGACGGGCAGGAGGGACAGGCCCTGAATACTATCCTACACACACACACACACTAGGGACAATTTACACTTACACCAAGCCAATTAACCTACAATCCTGCACGTCTTTGGAGTGTGGGAGGAAACCGAGGATCTCGGAGAAAACCCACGCGGGTCAGGGGGAGAACGTGCAAACTCCGTACAGACAGCACCCGTTGTCGGGATGGAACCCGGGTCTCTGGCGCTGTGAGGCAGCAGCTCTACCCGCTGCGGCCACATCCCCGAGATGTCACCCAGAATCACTGAAGATATGGAGGCGACGAGCTTTGATCACCATGCAAATGTTTCGGGACACACAGTGTTAAATATTTCAGACGCTGGGACGAAATTCATTATGTACGTTGAGAGTACTGGAGGAAAAGTTTGGGTGGAAATATGTACAAGGAACACATTACTGGGAAGGTGGGTAACTTTGGCACTTTACCCTGAAGCATCGGTTCTAGTTTTGCAAAACAATGGCATAGATTGTACTGAAACGTTGCGGCTCATTCCTGCAGAATGACATAATGGCTTTTCAATTTGAATTTTATATTATCTGGGCGATGTCACACAGTCCCTTGTGCCCCGTTACTGCCGTGGTCTCTGGAGAGTGAACGGTAACACCAGTGAAATTGGTGGAGTTGCCAAAAGCTCGCAGGTTCCAGGAGCGGAATGAGGCCATTCGGCCCATCGAGTCCACTCCGCCACTCTGCCATTCAATCGTGGCTGATCTCTGCCTCCTAACCCCATTCTCCTGCCTTCTCCCCTTCTCCCCATAACTCGGCTTGTACTCGCTAGAATTTTATTTTCACACAGAAATTCTTAAGGGGTTGGACAGGCTACATGCAGGAAGATTGTTCCGGCTCCATAGCTCGGGGGTTAGAGCACTGGTCTTGTAAACCAGGGGTCGCGAGTTCAAATCTCGCTTATGGTATGAGTGCAGGCAGGTGGGACTAAGGGGGAAAAAAAAATTTGTTCGGCACGGACTTAGGGCCGAGGTGGCCTGTTTCCGTACTGTAGTTGTTATATGGTTATATGGTTATTGTTCCCGATGTTGGGGAAGTCCAGAACAAGGGGCCACACAGTTTAAGGATAAGGGGGAAATCTTTTAGGACCGAGATGAGAAAATCATTTTTTTTTACACAGAGAGTGGTGAATCTGTGGAATTCTCTGCCACAGAAGGTAGTTGAGGCCACACAGTTCATTGGCTATATTTAAGAGGGAGTTAGATGTGGCCCTTGTGGCTAAAGGGATCAGGGGGTATGGAGAGAAGGCAGGTATGGGATACTGAGTTGGATGATCAGCCATGATCATATTGAATGGCGGTGCAGGCTCGAAGGGCCGAATGGCCTACTCCTGCACCTATTTTCTATGTTTCTATTTCTATGTTTCTAAATCAGCGGGACAGGCAGCATCTCTGGAGAGAAGGATTGCTAGCTGGATAGCGCGCAACAAAAGCTTTTCACTGTACCTCAGTACACGTGACAATAAACTAAAGTCAACTGAACTGACACTGAATAGGTCGACCCGAAACGTCACCCATTCCTTCTCCCCAGAGTTGCTGCCTGTCCCGCTGAGTCACTCCAGCATTTTGTGTCTATCTTCAATGAATCTGAAATGCTCTGCCTGATTTGGCACAGTGCTACACCAAGTGGTGAAATTGTTGCATCAGTCACCAGACGCAATAGATTTAAGTGACAAGTTGCATAAAATTGCCCAAAGGAATTCAAGTATCTATTTTAGTCCTGTGCTGACAAGGAAATTATAGTCTAGGAGTGTCCAGTTGGTTGGTGAGGTGATGGATTGGTGTTTTTTTCCCTCCATTGGAGAGAGTTTGGTTTTGCCCCCGTCCCACTTAGGAAACCTGAACGGAGACCTCTGGAGACTTTGCGCCCCACCCAAGGTTTCCGTGCGGTTCCCGGAGGTTGCAGGTTTGTCAGTCTCCCTACCTGCTTCTACTACCTGCAACCTCCGGGAACCGCACGGAAACCTTGGGTGGGGCGCAAAGTCTCCAGAGGTCTCCGTTCAGGTTTCCTAAGTGGGACAGGGGCATTATCATAAAGACTTCAGTAAACATTTTTTTTCAACTTTCTCACCAAGTTGGAAAGGGGCAATTTTGCAGTCGTCGTGGCCGGGAGCAGGGCCCCAGGAGTGGCTCCAGTCATCGAGGAGACACTAATGGTTCTGGTGGTACATGCTCGCTGGAACTGCTTTGCACATACGAAACACAGCAACCCTATTCTCTTGCCATCAATCCAACCTTGGTTCTTGGTTTCCAGGTCCTCCAAAATATTCCAAATTGGAATTTAAACTGGAGGTGGTGGAGGGAGGGCTTAAGCCAGAAAGGGTTCTTGGGGAAGAAAGAGTTACCTTAAATTTAGTTGCATCTGGTTGGGTAACTATAGTAGGGTGAAGATTATTCCATGCTTTAATTGTGCAAGCGGGGGAAGAATGAATTGCTCTACACATCTGTCTTGGTAGCTGGGATCTCAACTTGGATCGAATGGGATAGCCTTGTCTGCTCCTAATTGGTTTGGGTTTGGTGTAGGTCTTGTAGTCTATGTCGAGCTGACCATTTAACATTTTGTAAAAACAGGTCAAACGGTGAGCTTCACGTCTGCCTGTCTTGGAGAGGGTTCCTTCCACCCCGACCAGTGAATTCAGAGGTTTGGTGACACTCGCTTCTTAGAAACATAGAAACTAGGTGCAGGAAGAGGCCATTCGGCCCTTCGAGCCAGCACCGCCATTCATTGTGTTCATGGCTGATCGTCCCGTATCAATAACCCTTCTCATCATATCCCTTGACTCCTAGAGCTCTATCTAACTCTCTCTTAAATCCATCCAGTGAGTTGGCCTCCACTGCCCTCTGTGGCAGGAAATTCCACAAATTCACAACTCTCTGGGTGTTAGTGACAAATCGAGCTGCCTGTCTTTGGACACGTTCGATGGATGAAATGTTTTTATTTGTGTCTGGGTCCCATGCTGCAACTGCGTAGTCCAAACGAGGTCTAACGAGGGTGAGGTATAGCTTCTCCTTGACAGGAGTTGAACAATGATGAAAGTTGCGCCTCAGTTTCTAGTTGCGCCTTGAAATGGCACTGAGAGACCAGACAGGATCAACGCAGTATAATCTGCCTTCAAAATCATTTGGGAATGGGCTGGTATAAATGGTTTGACTCCAATGGGGGTCAATCCTTGTCGGACTGGGCTTGAGATTCGTCTGCGCACGTTTCCTGGTCTTCACTAAGCGCCATAAACATCCCTCGACCAGTTTTGAAAAGTTCTAACAAGTTGGCAAACTTTGGTGTCCTTTTGAAAACAAGGCTATCAAGTTCCGCCATGCGATGCTACCGTTACAGAAAGAGTTGGCCCTCGTAGCTGAAGTTCTCACTTCTCTGCTTGTGTGTTCCCTCACAGTGCTGACCTCGGGAAGGAAACAGACGTGCGATACGGGTGCACTCTTCCAGCCACTGGAGAGTGTAGACGTAGATGAATGATGGGAGGGGGTTTGTGGCAGCATCTTCCACGGGTGGAGGTGGGGGGGGGTTGGGGGGGTTGGGGGGGGGGGGGGGGGGGAGGGGGGGGGGGGGGGGGGGGGGACCAGCAGAGGCACATCAACACCTCCACTTCCTTAGAAGGCTTAGGAAGTTTGCCATGTCGGCTGAGAAATTCATCTCTACAAGTGTGAAAAATGTGCGAGTCACAGCCACACTCAGAGTCAAGCAAGTTTGAAAAAAGTTCTGCGGAAATTAATGTCAGTTGAGGAACGAGAATGAGATGAGGAAAAACATATTCACCCAGAGAGTTGTGAATCTGTGGGATTCTCTGCCACAGAAGGCAGTGGAGGCCGATTCACTGGATGTTTTCAAGAGAGAGTTGGATATGGCTCTTGGGGCTAACGGAATCAAGGGATATGGGCAGGAAGGGTGTCCTGATTTTGGATGATCAGCCATGTTAAACTCCGATCTCACCAGGGACTAACGTTTACTGAACCACTCTACTGCTTTTTTTTTTTTAATTGCTGTTTTTTTTCCCTTTTTCCTTCCGCCCACAATATTTAATATGTAAAAGAATTTCCATTCTGTTTGTAGTTTGGTTGGTTGGTTTCATGGGAGACCCCTTCCACCCCTGCAACGGACTGTTCCAGCTGCTACGGTCAGGCAAACGCCTCCGTTGCCATGCGGTGAGAACGGAGAGGTTGAGAAGGAGTTTCTTCCCAGAGACAATTCGGACTGTAAACGCCTATCTCACCAGGGACTAACTCTACTGAACGTTTTTCCTTCCATTATTTATTATGTAAAAGAATATGTGTGTTATGATTGTGTTTATCATTTGTTTGGTTGTTTTGTTGTTTGTCTTTTGCACAAAAGTCCGCGAGCATTGCCACTTTTCATTTCACTGCGCATCTCGTATGTGTATGTGACAAATAAACTTGACTTGACTTGACTTGACTTGTTTGTCTCTTTGCACAAAGTCCGCGAGCATTGCCACTTTTCATTTCACTGCGCATCTCGTATGTGTAGGTGACGAATAGCCTTGACTTGACTTGACTTGATCACATTGAATGGCGGTGCTGGCTCGAAGGGCCGAATGGCCTAGTCCTGCACCTGTTGTCTATGTTTGTGTTTCTCCAATGCAAAGCTTCCTCATGTTTTAACCCTGTTTTAGTTGAGTTTCACGAAATGTGTTGGATGGAACTGCAGATGCTGGTTTACACCGAAGATAGACACAAAATGCTGGAGTAACTCAGCGGGACAGGCAGCCATCAGAGATGGCTGCCTGTCCCGCTGAGTTACTCCAGCATTTTGTGTCTATCTTCGGTGTAAACCAGCATCTGCAGTTCCTGCCAACACAGTTTAATTGTGACCCTGTACTCCGTCTCATCTGTCAGTGTTTGATGGTGGTTTTTGGGTCAAACAGGTTGTATTTTTTTTGTTTCGCAGCAGAATATTTCATGACTGTAAAGTGATCACTAATAATATAAATTAAATTCTTTTAAAATTGCCAACAGGGCTTATCCTTAATCAGCAACAAGTTCTACTCCAACTAAATGGAAATCGACCGGGCTGGTAGAAGCAGGAGCTGTGAGAATTATTTTATTTTTTTAAAAAGGTAAATGTCGGGAACATTCAGCAGGTCTGTGGAAAGTTCGGCAAGTTGACGAGTCTCCGATCAGTTCAGTTTTGTTTAGAGATACAGCGCGGAAACAGGCCCTTCGGCCCACCGAGTCCGCGCCGACCAGCGATCCCCGCTCACTAACACTACCCTACATCGAAACATAGAAACATAGAAAATAGGTGCAGGAGTAGAGGCCATTCAGCCCTTCGAGCCTGCACCATTCGCCATTCAATATGATCACGGCTGATCATCCAACTCAGTATCCTGTACCTGCCTTCTCTCCATACCCCCTGATCCCTTTAGCCACTAGGGCCACATCTAACTCCCTCTTAAATATAGCCAATGAACTGTGTGGCCTCAACTACCTTCTGTGGCAGAGAATTCCACAGATTCACCACTCTCTGTGTGAAAAATGTTTTCCTCATCTTGGTCCTAAAAGATTTCCTCCTTATCCTTAAACTGTGTGACCCCTTGTTCTGGACTTCCCCGACATCGGGAACAATCTTCCTGCATCTAGCCTGTCCAACCCCTTAAGAGTTTTGTCCGTTCCTACACACACTGGGGACAATTTACTTTTACACCAAGCCAATTAGCCTGCAAATGTGCACGTCTTTGTAGTGTGGGGAGAAACCGGGGCACCTGGAGAAAGCCCACGCAGGTCACGGGGAGAATGTACCAACTCTATATAGACAGCGCCCGTAGTCAGGATCAAACCTGGGTCACCGGCATTGCACCACCCTGCCACCCCTGAATTATTGACTCTTCTTCTCTCTCTCTCTCTCCACAGATGCTGCCCGACCTGCTGAGTGCTTCTTGTATTTTCTTCTCCCGTTTAACTACCTTTCCCTGCTTTTCCTTGCACTGTTTCCCCCCCATCAATAACCCACCCCTTCTCTCCCATAACCCCCCCCCCCAACACCACCACACCCGACCGGATTGTAATATGTGCATTTATATCTACGAGCCATGTTTCCGCCCCGATAGATTTACGCCTTAAACATTTGTGAAGCCTTTTTTTTGTATCGGGTTGCAAATATTTTGTGGTGTTGGCCCCATTAATAACAGTAGAAGTCCCACAATATCGACGGCTTAGGAAATGACACCGTCCCATAGCCTAAAACTGTTAGAGTACTTTGCCTTCATTCATGAGACTTGCAATGAACTCTGAGACAAGGAAAGTCCTCCTGTAAACAGCGATGGGTTTTGATTTGATCGTTAAACTGCACTGAGTTAGTGTCGGTGCTTTCAATGCCGACCTGGTTTACTCCAAGCTTGGATCATGGGCTCGTTGCCATGTTTAAAGTCAGCTGCAGGTAGAAATGGTCGGTGTGACTCTCCTGGGATCCGGTGTGTGGCATAGAAAAGCCAAGTGCAATATCAGACAGGTAATTCAATACTGCCCGATTCACAAATAGAATCGGGGCAGAGGAGAGAAGAAATGGTGTAAGAATATACTGAAGGCTGCTGCTGTTGATTATGGCTTGGTGTAACGTGATCATGTAAATGTAGTCGGGGACAATATCAAAAAAATGGGAGTGGTTGCAAAGATGCTCCTTGGGAACTCTGAGTGCAAATGGAGAACGAGGGGGAAGGAAACGTTGAATATATCTAGTGCAGAGGATGGTGGTGTACTGAGACTAATTAAAAATGTCATCCCAAAGACGCATTGGTTGGGGGGGGGGCAATTGGCTGGTGTAAATGCCCCCCTTGAGTGTCGGTAGGTTGCAGAATAGGGAGGTTTAGTTTAGTTTCGAGATACAGCGCGGAAACAGGCCCTCTGACCAGCGATCCCCACACACTAACACTACCCTACACACTGGAGATAATTTTACATTGATGCCAAGCCAATTGACCTACAAACCTAAACTCTGGAGTTTACAAGGATGAGAGGGTACCTTACTGAAACATATAAGATTGTTAAGGGTTTAAGAAGGAACTGCAGATGCTGGAAAATCGAAGGTGCACAAAAATGCTGGAGAAACTCAGCGGGTGCAGCAGCATCTATGGAGCGAAGGAAATAGGCAACGTTTCGGGGCGAAACCTTAAGGGCTTGGACACGCTAGAGGCAGGAAACGTGTTCCCGATGTTGGGGGAGTCCAGAACCAGGGGCCACACACACACACACAGTTTAAGAATAAGGGGTCGGCCATTTCGAACGGAGACGAGGAAACACACTTTTTTCTCACAGAGAGTGGTGAGTCTGTGGAATTCTCTGCCTCAGAGGGCGGTGGAGGCCGGTTCTCTGGATGCTTTCAAGAGAGAGCTAGATAGGGCTCTTAAAGATAGCGGAGTCAGGGGATATGGGGAGAAGGCAGGAACGGGGGTACTGATTGGGGATGATCAGCCATGATCACATTGAATGGTGGTGCTGGCTCGAAGAGATGAATGGCCTTTACTCCTGCACCTATTGTCTATTGTCTTTGGAGTGTGGGAGTGTGAAAGGATTAATATCGAAGGTTCCTGTTCTTGTACACTGTGGAGAGAGAGTGTGTTTTAATGGACAGAACTGCATTTGTCCAATGGGCCTGTGTAAGTAATTCTCCAACATGTTGCCTCTGAAGCTTCAGATATGTCCAAGTGTGTTGAAGGCATTTTGACCTGATTAGTATGAAGTAGCAATTTTGGGTGAAATTGTATCTGCAGCCGTGATGATTCTGAAAGAGTCATGGTGCACAAAGCAGGCCCTTCGGCCCATCCAGCCCCTACTAGTTGCCAGGCGCCCGTCAACACTCATGCAGTTATTTATATTGTCACTGCATTCACATCCACTGGGCCTGGATTCTGCCCCTCACCTGCACACTTTAGAGGCAGGAACCAGTCAATGCCCAGCAGAGCTGGTCCTTACAACAACCTCTCCTTCCCCTCCCCCCACCTCCTCCAAATCCAAGGCGTAGGTAGCTATGGGTCCCAGCTATGGAACAATCTCAGTCCCAGCCGCACACTGGCCCTATCCCCGAACTCTACCTCTGCTCACCAGTCTGACGAAGGGTCTCGACCCGAAATGTCACCCGTTCCTTCTCTCCAGAGACGCTGCCTGTCCCGCTGAGTTACTCCAGCATTTTGCGTCAATCTTCGGTGTAAACCAGCATCTGCAGTTCCTTCCGACACAGTTAATGTACAGACCTGCACGCCTTTGGGATGTGGGAGGAAACTCATGACATCGTGGGCAGAACGTGCAAACGCTGAGTGTTAGTGTTAGTGTTAAGTGTTAGTGTTAGTGTGCGGAGATCGCTGGTCGGAGCGGACTTGGTGGGCCAAAGGCAGAGATAGACAGATTCTTGATTAGTGCGGGTGTCAAGGGTTATGGAGAGAAGGCAGGAGAATGGGGTTAGGAGGGAGAGATAGATCAGCCATGATTGAATGGCAGAGTGGACTTGATGGGCCGAACGGCCTCATTCTGCTCCTATCCATTATGACCTTATGACTTATGAGAAGGAATGGGTGACGTTTCAGGTCTGAAGAAGAGTCTCGACTCGAAACGAAACGTCACCCGTTCCTTCTGTCCAGAGATGCTGTCTGTGTGGAGTTTGCACGTTCTCCCTGTGACCGCGCGGGTTTTCTCCGAGGATTTTGCTTTCCTCCCCCGCCCCAAGGACGTACAGGTTTGTAGATAAATTTGCTTGGGCGTCAATGCAAAATGGTCATGCCCGAGTCTTGCATTCTCAATGACGGGCAGCGAGGTATTCCATGTTGATCACAGCCACTGCCCGTTCCACCTTTTTGTCATGTGTCATTCTCCCCCCCCCCCCCCCCCCCCTCCCCCCCCCCCCCCCCCCCCCCCCACTGCATCCACCCCATTAGTGAAGAGTCTGTTTCGATCAAGTGAATTAAAATAAATGACTGAATGGATCAATACGTTTTGAAAGCTCTGACCTATTTAAATATCTTCAGTGCTTAATCACGAATCAAAATGACGGGAAAAAATGCCTCATAATTAGTATTACTTTGAGAAGGGTACCTCCAATTAGAAATTTGCAGATTAATTTTGTCTTTGCCGTTTGCTCTCTTAAGAGAGGGCTGGAGGGGCCGAAGGGCCTGCTTTGTGGACCATGACTCTTTCAGAATCATCACGGCTGCAGATGCAATTTCACCCAAAGTTGCTACTTCATACTAATCAGGCCAAAAAGCTTTCAGCACATTTCTGAAGCTTCAGAGGTAACATGTTGGAGAATTACGTACATAGGACCATTGGACAAATGCAATGTTGTCCATTAAAACTCACTCTCTCTCCACAGTGTACAAGAACAGGGACCTTCGATATTAATCCTTTCACACTCCCACACTCCAAAGACAATAGACAAGAGGCCATTCGGCCCTTCACGCCAGCACTGCCATTCAATGTGATCATGGCTGATCATCCCCAATTTCACGACCCAATTCACGACCTTTTTTACTCGTGGACATTTTCCATCAGGCTAGAAAAAACGTCCCAACCCACTTGGTTCTTGGTCCTCCAAAATTCTTAACTGGAATTTAAACTGGAGGTGGTGAAGGGAGGGCTTAAGCCAGAAAGGGTTATTGGGAAGAAAGAGCTACTTTAAATGTAGTTGCATCTGGTTGGGTAACTATAGTTGGGTGGAGATTATTCCGTGCTTTAATTGTGTGTGCGGGGGAAGAACGAATTGCTGTACACATCTGTCTTTGTAGCTGGGATCACAAATTGGATCCAATGCCCTCGTCTGCTCCTAATTGGTTTGGGTTTGGTGTAGGTCTTGTAGTCTATGTCGAGCTGGCCATTTAACATTTTGTAAAAACAGGTCAAACGGCGAGCTTCACGTGTGCCTGTCTTGGAGAGGGTTCCTTCCACCCCGACCAGAGAATTCAGAGGTTTGGTGACACTCGCTTCTCTCTCATAGGTGTTAGTAACAAATCGAGCTGCCTGTCTGTCTTTGGACACGTTCGATGGAAGAAATACTTGATGCCACGAGTACCTACGACTAGCATCACCGCCTGCTACGACCTACCTACGATCTCATGCCGACCAATGCTGCGAGTACGAGTCAAGGTCAAACTCGGCAGAGGTCGTGATTTAGGTGGCAAAACTGGGACCGGCCCGCTTTTTGATTGCGTTTGGTTGCCTTTTGTTTCGCCGTTTCTCAGTGTCTCAAATATTCCCACCTGTGATCCAGTGTCCCCAACCCCTTGTCCGTTTACACGTTGCCTGTGTCAGTGTAAACTGGCTGCATTGTATACAAGATAATGACAAAACCAGTAACTCTCAACAGCACTTTTTCTTTTTCCGTCTGCATCCATTGTATTCACTGCCGTTTCTTGGGCGGTTCAGCTATCTGATTATCTGATACCAATGCACTGGGATTGTGTTAACTGTTAACACAACAGAAATGTTTCCAGAATGTATCCACCATTCTCTTTGCTTGTATTAATGTCAAGCCTTTACTGTATATGTAAATCAGGGTCAGGCTTTGTCTTCTTCAGCTGCTATGAAAGCAAAGATGAATAAAAGAGGTTGAGAGATTTTTTTTTTGTGTTCCAACTAATAAGTTCCCAACATTATCCACCATAGCACAATGGTGGTGGATGAGTCAATTCTCACTTGCATTGAAAGACAATGGCAGCTTAGTTTACTGTTGTTCTTTCAAGTCTTTGATCGAATGCTTTTTTTTCTTTCATTGAGACACCACAAGGACTCAGTGGAGCAGATTAGTATTGGGAGAGTTTTTTTAAAGGGTGTTCCTCCAGATACGAACCTTACACAACGAAATGATGCAAAGACAGCGGATGAAAGATAGATTTTTAATCTTATAAAAATGTGTAGGTAGCAACTGCTGGTGCTGTTTTTTTCCCCCATTGAAGATAGACACAAATTGCTGGAGTAACTCAGTGGGGCAGTGGTACTCCATTTAGAACGGAGATGGGGAAACACTTTTTCTCACGGAGAGTGGTGAGTCTGTGGAATTCTCTGCCTCAGAGGGCGGTGGAGGCAGGTTCTCTGGATGCTTTCAAGAGAGAGCTAGATAGGGCTCTTAAGGATAGCCGAGTCAGGGGATATGGGGAGAGGGCAGGAACGGGGTACTGATTGGGGATGATCAGCCATGATCACATTGAATGGCGGTGCTGGCTCAAAGGGCCGAATGGCCTCCTCCTGCACCTATTGTCTATTGTCTATTGTCTATTGACAGGCAGCATCCATCTCTGGATAGGGGGGATGGGTGACATTTCGGGTCGAGACCCTTCTTCAGACTGCCTGTCCCGCTGAGATACTCCAGCATTTTGTGTCTATCTGTAATCTTATAAATAAATACTGGACAAATGTTCTTCCTGATCTAGTTATTCATCTGGTCGATGGATATTGGCTGCTGTTGACTACCTTGTTATTTGACAGTCCTAATAAAGATGAACAGTCGAGACACAAGGAACTGCAGATGCTGGAATTTTGAGTAAAACACAAAGTGCTGGAGGAACTCAGCGGGTCAGACGACATCTGTGGAGGGAATGGATGGGTGATGTTTTGGGTTGGGACCCTTCTTCTCACTGGCAGCAGGAATGACAGGGGGAGCAGTGAGAGAGATCTCTGTTGAGATCTAACCCTAACCCTAACCCTAACCCTAACCCTAACCCTAATCCTAATGCACGTTTGTGGGGCTTGTCATTAAACAAAGAATAGAAAAATTACTCAATGAAAAAAAAATTATTAGGGTTAGGGTTAGGGCTAGGGACAGGAGAACGGCAGTGGTGAATTTGAGAACTTCATGTGTAGGAAGGAACTGCAGATGCTGGTTTAGAAACATAGAAACATAGAAACATAGAAATTAGGTGCAGGAGTAGGCCATTCGGCCCTTCGAGCCTGCACCGCCATTCAATATGATCATGGCTGATCATCCAACTCAGTATCCCGTACCTGCCTTCTCTCCATACCCCCTGATCCCCTTAGCCACCAGGGCCACATCTAACTCCCTCTTAAATATAGCCAATGAACTGGCCTCAACTACCCTCTGTGGCAGAGAGTTCCAGAGATTCACCACTCTCTGCGTGAAAAAAGTTCTTCTCATCTCGGTTTTAAAGGATTTCCCCTTTATCCTTAAGCTGTGACCTCTTGTCCTGGACTTCCCCAACATCGGGAACAATCTTCCTGCATCTAGCCTGTCCCAACCCCTTAAGAATTTTGTAAGTTTCTATAAGATCCCCTCTCAATCTTCTAAATTCTGTTTAAACAGAAGATAGGCACAAAAAAGCTGGAGTAACTTGGCAGGTCAGACACCCGCACACTAGCACTATCCCACACACACACACACAGGGGACAATTTTACCGAAGCCAATTAACCTACAAACCTGCACGTCTTTGGAGTGTTTGAGGAAACCAGAGCACCCGGAGAAAGCGACGTGGGATAACGTACAAACTCCGTACAGACAGCACCCGTAGTC
Organism: Leucoraja erinaceus; assembly: GCF_028641065.1. Classification (NCBI taxonomy): domain Eukaryota; kingdom Metazoa; phylum Chordata; class Chondrichthyes; order Rajiformes; family Rajidae; genus Leucoraja; species Leucoraja erinaceus. The sequence continues at coordinate 4,569,134 of NC_073416.1, forward strand.
AGGATCGAACCCGGGTCCCTGCCGCTGGTAGGCAGCAACTCTACCGCTGCACCACCGTGCCGCAATATAGTATTGACAGCACTATAGTAGTGATAGCTGGCGATAGTAATATTGGGGAAATAAACCTGCTAATCTTTATTTAAGCCACCTGGAGCAGCCTTTGCGGGCCGTTTAGTTTAGTTTAGTGGTAGACATACAGCATGGAAACAGGCCCTTCGGCCTACAGAGTCCATGCTAACCATCGATCACTAGTTCTTTGTTATCCCACTTTCTCATCCACTCCCTCGGGACACATTAGGGGCAATTTACAGAGGATTTATTTCCCTACAAACCCGCACGTCTGTGTGAGACGGGAGGAAACTGCAGCAGCCGGAGGAAACGCATGCGGTCACAGGAAGATCGTGTAAACTCCACAGAGACAGACAGCACCTGAGGCCCGGATTGAACCCAGGTCTCTGGCGCAGTGAGGCAGCAGGTGTAACTGCTGTACCGCTGTCTATTCATCCCCGTTTACTTCACTGCAGACCCAGTCTGGATGCTGTGTGTCTAATCTATGCACTAAAGCAAAGGAAAACACGCTGGAGTCATGCCCCTGTCCCACTTAGGAAATCTGAACGGAAACCTCTGGAGACTTTGCGCCCTGCCCAAGGTTTCCGTGCGGTTGCCGGAGGTTGCAGGTGGTTGCCGGAGGTTGCAGGTAGCGGAAGCAGGTAGGGAGACTGACAAAAACCTCCGGGAACCGCACGGAAACCTTGGGTGGGGCGCAAAGTCTCCAGAGGTTTCCGTTCAGGTTTCCTAAGTGGGACAGGGGGCATAACACTCAGCGGGACAGGCAGCATCTCTGGAGAGAAGGAACGGGTGGCATTTCGGGTCGAGACCCTTCTTCAGACTGAGAGCCAGGGGAGAGGGAGTCTAGAGATATGGAAGGGTGAGGTGTGAAAGTGACAGATCAAAGGGGACAATGTCCAAGGAAAATGTAGGATGGTTCATTGTTGGCTGAGGGGAAGGTGACAACGAGGTGCACAGTCGGTAAAATGTAATCAGGAGGACAGTGAAACTAGTCGGAGAACTGGGTTGGGGGAGGGGTGGAGAGAGAGGAGGGGGGGAGTAAGGGTTACTTTCCCCTGATTGACCAAAATCTTCATCTATCATAGTTTAATAGTTAATAAGTGCCTTTCGCATTTCCTACATTGTTCCTTTAATGCATTAAATCTCCTTGTAAAGACTAAACAATTACAATGTTGGAGCACTGCAGCATGAGGCAGTGTAGTGCATCACTTGCACTGCAGACATCAGTGTAAACACTTCTATATATTAAAAGTATTATATTTCACACCAATCCATACAAATTCACTGGCCTGCCTTTATTGGCCAGCTTCACGATGATTTAAATTGTCTACGTAAGCTCTCTAAACATTGCAGCAACTACTTTAAGTTTATCGTCAAAATATATTGACTCCATAAAACTGTTAGTAATGTGGTTTTTGCTCATAAATCACTTTAAAATTTTAAACAAAATGAAACAAAAAGTTCAATATTCCCAATTTGTCATAAGAATCTCCATCTGGGATTTTCAGCGATGGCTGTGGATAAATGTAGCGTTTAGGCTCCGATATAAAAGTATGAAAAACATTGGGACTGGGGTTCCATGTGTAGGAAGGAACTGCAGATGCTGGTTTACACCGAAGATAGTCGCAAAGTGCTGGAGTAACTCAGTGGGCCATGCAGCATCTCTGGAGAGAAGGAATGAGTGATGTTTCGGGTCGAGACCTCTCTTCAAACTGAGCTCAAGGGTCTCATAGAAACATAGAAACATAGAAATTAGGTGCAGGAGTAGGCCATTCGGCCCTTCGAGCCTGCACCGCCATTTAATATGATCATGGCTGATCATCCAACTCAGTATCCCGTACCTGCCTTTTCTCCATACCCTCTGATCCCCTTGGCCACAAAGGCCACATCTAACTCCCTCTTAAATATAGCCAATGAACTGGCCTCAACTACCCTCTGTGGCAGAGAGTTCCAGAGATTCACCACTCTCTGTGTGAAAAAGTTCTCCTCATCTCGGTTTTAAAGGATTTCCCCCTTATCCTTAAGCTGTGACCCCTTGTCCTGGACTTCCCCAACATCGGAAACAATCTTCCTGCATCTAGCCTGTCCAACCCCTTAAGAATTTTGTAAGTTTCTATAAGATCCCCTCTCAATCTCCTAAACTCTAGAGAGTATAAACCAAGTCTATCCAGTCTTTCTTCATAAGACAGTCCTGACATCCCTGGAATCAGTCTGGTGAACCTTCTCTGCACTCCCTCTATGGCAATAATGTCCTTCCTCAGATTTGGAGACCAAAACTGCACTGCTCCAGGTGTGGTCTCACCAAGGTGTGGTCTCGACGCGGAACGTTGCCCATTCCTTCTCTCCAGAGATGCTGCCTGTCCCGCTGAGTTACTCCAGCATTCTGTGTCTGTCTGAGGTTCCATTTCTAGTGTGCTGAGTTGGTCAACCTCAAGCAGGGCAGTATACTGGGCTTGGATAGACACAAGGTGCTGGACTGCTGACCCGAAACATCACCTATCCTTTTCCTCCAGAAATGCTGCATGGCCCGTTCAGTTACTCCAGCACTTTGTGCCCATCACTGGCATAAAGCAGCACCTGCAGTTTAGTTTGGTTTAGAGATACAGCGCGGAAACAGGCCCTTCGGCCCACCGAGTCCATGCCGACCAGCGATCCCCGCACACGAACACTATCTAGGGACAATATACATTTATACCAAGCCAATTAACTTACAATCTTGTATGCCTTTGGAGTGTGGGAGGAAGATCTCTGTGAAAACCCACGCAGGTCACGGGGAGAATGTACAAACTTGTACAGACAGCACCCGTGGCCGGGATCGAACCCGGGTCTCTGGCGCTGTAAGGCAGTGGGTCTACCCGCTCCGCCAACATGCTGCTACAAGAAACAGCTCTTTAACCATATAACAATATAACAATTACAGCACGGAAACAGGCCATCTCGGCCCTACAAGTCCATGCCGAACAACATTTTTTTTTCCCCTTAGTCCCACCTGCCTGCACTCATACCATAACCCTCCATTCCCTTCTCATCCATATGCCTATCCAATTCATTTTTAAATGATACCAATGAACCTGCCTCCACCACTTCCACTGGAAGCTCATTCCACACCGCTACCACTCTCTGCGTAAAGAAGTTCCCCCTCATATTACCCCTAAACTTCTGTCCCTTAATTCTGAAGTCATGTCCTCTTGTTTGAATCTTCCCTATTCTCTATTCTCTTTGTTTCGACTGGATTTGACTTAAGAACAGGGGGGAGTTTTTTTTTTAATCCATTATTTTCCCCTCTTCTTATCGTTGTGTAGTGACTCGTGGAGGATGTGAATTTGGGGGCAAGGAAATTCAAGTCTAAAGGATCACCCAACACACACCATAGGACACAGAGTGCTGGAGTAACTCAGCGGGTCAGGCAGCATCTGTGGAGAACATGGATAGGCGACGTTTCACAGAGTGCTGGAGTAACTCAGCGGGTCAGGCAGCATCTGTGGAGAACATGGATAGTTGACGTTTCACAGAGTGCTGGAGTAACTCAGCAGGTCAGGCAGCATCTGTGGAGAACCTGGATAGGTGACGTTTCACAGAGTGCTGGAGTAACTCAGCGGGTCAGGCAGCATCTGTGGAGAACATGGATAGGTGACGTTTCACAGAGTGCTGGAGTAACTCAGCGGGTCAGGCAGCATCTGTGGAGAACATGGATAGGTGACGTTTCACAGAGTGCTGGAGTAACTCAGCGGGTCAGGCAGCATCTGTGGAGAAAAAGGATAGGTGACGTTTCGGATCGAGACCTTTCTCTGAAGAAGGGTCTGAAGAATGGTTCAAACTTGAAATTCGGAGATGCTGCCAGTTACTCCAGCACTCTGTGTATTGTTGGTATAAACCAGCATCTGCAGTTCCTTCCTACGCATTTTGTCTGCTTCAATACTAATCTTTACAAGTAAATAATGAAGGAAGCCAAACTGGATGTGAATCCCCTCGAGGCTATTTATCTGGGTTCAGTATTGGATGTGACTCTCAATAAAGAGGCCTTATTGTAAAATGGCTTTTAGCTCAATGTATAACGGTTTGATGAAAGGGATTGTCACAACACTGCAGACTTTTACATAGACATAGATTTAAGTTAAAAAAAAAACCGAGGACAAGGTTGAAAAAGATGCAGATGATGTCTAAGAAATAGATTGTGTTGTGGACAAGCATAGACTGGAGTGGAGATAGTTACAAATATACACTGTGTATGCCGCCCATTACATTGGAAATACAATCTAGTTAGAACATGGACCAGGATAGCACAGGAACAGGCCCTTCAGCCCACCATGTCTGTGCCAAACATGCCAAAACCAACCCTTATCGGCCTATCCCTCCATTCCCTGCATTATCTCTCTGCCTATCCCCAAACATAGAAACATAGACAATAGGTGCAGGAGTAGGCCATTCGGCCCTTCGAGCCTGCACCACCATTCAATATGATCATGGCTGATCATCCAACTCAGTATCCCATCCCTGCCTTCTCTCCATACCCCCTGATCCCTTTAGCCACAAGGGCCACATCTAACTCCCTCTTAAATATAGCCAATGAACTGGCCTCAACTACCTTCTGCGGCAGAGAATTCCACAGATTCACCACTCTCTGTGTGAAAAATGTTTTTTTCATCTCGGTCCTAAAGGGATTTCCCCCTTATCCTTAAACTGTGTGGCCCCTTGTTCTGGACTTCCCCAACATCGGGAACAGTCTTCCTGCATCTAGCCTGTCCAACCCCTTAAGAATGTTGTAAGTTTCTATAAGATCCCCCCTCAATCTTCTAAATTCTAGCTAGTAATTCTAGCAAAGTCTCCTAAAAGCCACTATTATCTCCCCCCCCCCCCCCCCCCCTCCCCCCCCCCCCCCTCCCCCCCCCCCCCCCCCCCCCCCCCCCCCCCCCCCCCCCCCTCCCCCCCCCCCCCCCCGCCCCCCATTGTGTAAAACAAAACTTGTGAGATACATACATTAATATTACACAGTGGGCGAGGGACAGGGCGCAGCGGTTACAGCGCTTGCAGTGCCAGAGACCCGGGTTCGATCCCGACCACGGGTGCTGTCTGTACGGAGTTTGCACGTTCTCCCCGTGACCTGCGTGCGTTTTCCCCGGGTGCTCCGGTTTCCTCCCACACTCCAAAAGACGTGAAGGTTTGTCGATAGATCGGCTTGGTGTAAATGCAAGTTTTCCCCAGTGTGTGTGTGTGTGTGTAGGACAGTGTTAGTGTGGGTGAATCGCGGGTCGGTGGGGACTCGGTGGGCCGAAGGGCCTGTTTCCGCGCTGTATCTCTAAAGTAAACTCACATTATTCCAGAGTACTTTGCTATGTGATCTGTGTTAAAGCGTGGATGCTGGAGTAACTCAGCGGGACGGGCAGCATCTCTGCAGAGGGGAGGACTGGGCGACGTTTCGGGTCGACTAGAGACCCTTCTTCAGACTGAATGTCGTGGCCTGCTGTCCAATTGTGTTAGCTGGGAGATACACTGTTCAGCAACCCGAACAGTCAGGAAAGAAGAGGATGGCAAAACAACTGGTGAACACTGCCCCCGCGCCACTGTCAAAAATGATCTATTAAACGCTCTGCCTCAAAAGGCAGCTAGCAAAATTCCCGATGTTGGGGAAGTCCAGAACAAGGGGTCACACAGTTTAAGGATAAGGGGGAAATCTTTTAGGACCGAGATGAGAAAAACATTTTTTTTCACACACAGAGAGTGGTGAATCTGTGGAATTCTCTGCCACAGAAGGTAGTTGAGGCCACACAGTTCATTGGCTATATTTAAGAGGGAGTTAGATGTGGCCCTTGTGGCTAAAGGGGATCAGAGGGTATGGAGAGAAGGCAGGGATGGGATACTGAGTTGGATGATCAGCCATGATCATATTGAATGGCGAATGGTGCAGGCTCGAAGGGCCGAATGGCCTCTACTCCTGCACCTATTGTCTATGTTTCTAAAATCAGAGACCCACACCATCCTGGCTACCCTGTCATTTCACCCCTGCCATCGGGAAGGCGATACAGAAACCGGAGCCTGAAAACTGTAACATCCAGATTGAGGAGCAGTTTCTTCCCTACAGCCATCAGGCTATTGAACACTACAACCTCTGAATTGCTCAATGCCTTGATTGCACTAGAGACTTGAGGATATTGTTGTTTTTTTGTCTTTGTGCTATAATTGTTTGTGTTTATATATTAAACTTCATTTTGTTGCTTATCATGATGTCTACCGCGTACTCTGTTTAAATAGGAGCCCCTTCTCCACCCGAAACGTCACCCATTCCTTCTCTCTCGAGATGCTGCCTGTCCCGCTGAGTTACTCCAGCATTTTGTGTATGTGTCTCCGGTTTAAACCAGCACCTGCAGTTCCTTCCTCCACGTCTGTTTAAATATTTACTGTGCTGCTGCAAGTAACTATTTCATATTCATTGTTCCATTTTGGAACAGATGACAATAAAACACTCTTGGCTTTCTCCAAATGTTGGTCAACTCACCTGGAGAATTCCCCTGGTCTTTCTCATTAACCTGAGGGTGAGCTGTGGTCTTAACTCCCAGCCTCAACTACCTCCTCTGGCAGCTTGTTCCATACATCCACCACCCTATCAATCTTTTCCCCTTCACATTAAACCTATGTCCCCTGGTCCTCGATTCACCTACTCTGGGCAAGAGGCTCCGAACTATCTACTCTGGGCAAGAGGCTCAGCTCCTATCCGATCTATTCCTCTCATGATTTTGTACACCTCTATAAGATCACCCCTCACCCTCCTGCGCTCCAAGGAATAGGAGCATCCAAAGAACGGAGACATAGAAACATCGAAAATAGGTGCAGGAGGAGGCCATTCGGCCCTTCGAGCCAGCACCGCCATTCATTGTGATCATGGCTGATCGTCCCCTATCAATAACCCGTGCCTGCCTTCTCCCCATATCCCTTGATTCCACTAGCCCCTAGAGCTCTATCTAACTCTCTCTTAAATCCATCCAGGGACTTGGTCTCCACTGCCCTCTGCGGCAGGGAATTCCACAAATTCACAACTCTCTGGGTGAAACAGTTTTTTCTCGAGGAAACATTTTTTCACACACACACAGAGTGGTGAGTCTGTGGAATTCTCTGCCTCAGAGGGCGATGGAGGTCGGTTCTCTGGATGCTTTCAAGAGAGAGCTCTTAAAAATAGCGGAGTCAGGGGATATGGGGAGAAGGCAGGAACGGGGTACTGATTGGGGATGATCAGCCATGATCACATTGAATGGCGGTGCTGGCATGAAGGGCCGAATGGCCTCTACCCCTGCACCTATTGTCTATTGTCACAGCCTACTAAACCTGGTACAAATGTTATTTGGATATTTCTGCTATACAACACACGGATGACCCTGCTAATCCCGTGCAGTTGTATCTGCCACTGTTGTTTTTAATGCTACCTTAATTGTGGTTGAATAAGCGATTCTCCACACCATTGCTTCGGATTTGGTCCTGGTCGAGAGGTTAAGAGACAGGTGTACTGTGCGGTGCGGCAGGCGTCTGCTTAGTTATCTTAGTGCGTTTCACAGGTTTGAAATTGACACAGGGGGGAAAAAACGCAACAAAACCCAGACCAAAATAAAATAAACATCGACAAAAAGTCAGTTCAGCTCAGCGGGGACGTTAGTTCGTGAGCACTTCCAGAGTTTTCAGATCCCCTAACAATGAATATAGTCCATAGAAACCGACGCAATTATCAAAGTGTTATGAACTTCAAGCACGGGCAAGTGCAGGCCGCGTTCAATGAGGAAAAGCTTCCTGAGTGTAGATTAGATCCGGGGAGACCAGGCAGACATCAGTGTTCAAGAAGGAACTGCAGATGCTGGAAGATGGACAAAAATGCTGGAGAAACTCAGCGGGTGCAGCAGCATCTATGGAGCGAAGGAAATAGGCAACGTTTCGGGACGAAACGTTGCCTATTTCCTTCGCTCCATAGATGCTGCAGCACCCGCTGAGTTTCTCCAGCACTTTTGTGTACCAGGCAGACATGAATTCAGGCAGACCCAAATCCACAATGTTAGAATAGACTGTGTGTGGGGGAAGGAACTGCAGGTGCTGGTTTACACCGAAGGTAGACACCAAGTGCTGGAGTAACTCAGCGGGTCAGGCAGCATCTGTGGAGAACATGGATAGGTGACGTTTCACAGAGTGCTGGAGTAACTCAGCGGGTCAGGCAGCATCTGTGGAGAACATGGATAGGTGACGTTTCACAGACTGGAGTTACTCAGCGTGTCAGGCAGCATCTGTGGAGAACATGGATAGGTAACGTTTCACAGAGTGCCGGAGTAACTCAGCGGGTCAGGCAGCATCTGTGGAGAACATTAGGTGACGTTTCACAGAGTGCTGGAGTAACTCAGCGGGTCAGGCAGCATCTGTGGAGAACATGGATAGGTGACGTTTCACAGAGTGCCGGAGTAACTCAGCGGGTCAGGCAGCATCTGTGGAGAACATGGATAGGTGAACAGAGTGCTGGAGCAACTCAGCGGGCCAGGCAGCATCTGTGGAGAGAAGGAACGGGTCGAGACCTTTCTTCAGACTGAGAGTCAGCGGGGAGGGAGACACGTGGAGATATGGAAGGGTGAGGTGTGAAAACGGGAACATAAATAATATCTCCTCGCTGTCTAAATAACTGTCTCCTCGCCCCGTGTTCCATGTATAGCGGTGGAGGAAGAACAAGGACAATTAGACAGATACAAAATGCTGGAGTAACTCAGCGGGACAGGCAGCATCTCTGGAGAGAAGGAATGGGCGACGGTTCGGGTCGAGACCCTTCTTCAGACTGATTATGGAATAAAATTAAGGATTCTCAATAAATATTTTTGAAAAGCCCTCATGCGCCCAGACATGTTTTGGTAAGGATGTTTCAATAATAATGAAGCAGGGTTGCTAATGGTTTAGGCCATTTGTACATAGCAATGCAAAGAGTTTGTCAGATGTATCAGTGTCCTTCACAATGACTTTTGGACTGTTTACACACGGGCCAAAGTCGTGCAATCTGTCCCAAAACAGTTCCACACAAAACACTGGATTGTCCAGACCCCCGATTAGTAGCAACTCACAATTTGTTTTTTAAAAATGGATTCACTCGGTTTAAAGATATTGGTTATTTGTTTACCAGTCACTTATAACTCAGGGGGGAGACCAGGCAGTGTCGGTGTCCAGTCCCTAAACAATTAAAGAAAATGATTCTGGTTGAGTGAACAGTGTGGGTTGAGGGTTTTTTAGCGGCATAGTTGATCATTTTTGAGGGGTGACATTTGTGTTTGTGGTTTGTGTGTGTGTGTGTGTGACTGTGTGTGTGAGTGACTGTGTGTGAGTGTGTGTGTGTGTGTGTCTGTCTGTGTGTGTGAGTGTGAGTCTGTCTGTGTGTGTGTGTGACTGTGTGTGAGTGTGTGCGTGTGTGAGTGTGTGAGTCTGTGTGTGGGTGAGTGTGTGTGTGTGTGTGTGTGTGAGTGTGTTTGTGTGAGTGTGTGTGTATGTGAGTCTGTCTGTGTGTATGTGATTTTGAGTCCGTGTGTCTGTGTGAGTCTGTCTGTGTGTAAATGTGAGTTTGTGTGTGTATGTATATGTGTTTGTGTGTGTGTTGGTGTGTTGTGTGTGTGTGTTTATGTGTTTGTGTGTGTGTGTGTGTGTGTGTGTGTGTTTGTGTGTGTGTGTGTGTGTGTGTGTGTGTGTGTGTGTGTGTGTGTGTGTGTGTGTGTGTGTGTGTGTGTGTGTGTGTGTGTGTGTGTGTGTGTGTGTGTGTGTGTGTGTATCTGTGTGTGTGTGTGCGTCTGTGTGTGTGTTTGAGCCTGTCTGTGTGTAAGTGTGTGGGAGTGTGAGTGTGTGTGACTGTGTGAGTCTGTCTGTGTGTAAGAGTGAGTTTGTGTGTGTGTGTATGTATCTGTGTTGTGTGTGTGTGTGTGTGTGTGTATCTGTGTTGTGTGTGTGTCTATGTGTGTGTGTGTGTGTGTGTGTGTGTGTGTGTTTGAGCCTGTCTGTGTGTAAGTGTGTGGGAGTGTGAGTGTGAGAGAGTGTGAGTGTGTGAGTGTGTGTGTGTGTGTGTGTGTGTGTGTGTGTGTGTGTGTGTCTGTGTGTGTGTGTGTGTGTGTATCTGTGTGTGTGTGTGCGTGTGTGTGTGTTTGAGTCTGTCTGTGTGTAAGTGTGTGGGAGTGTGAGTGTGAGTGACTGTGTGAGTCTGTGAGTGTGTGTATGTGAGAGAGAGAGAGTGTGTGTGTGTGTGAGAGTGTCTGACACAAGGAGGTGACCAGCCGGGAACGCGCCGGATGAGGGACTGCCTCTCTCGGTGGCGCGTCGCTGCATTATTTCTGTTCCATGGCTGTACCAGAGGGGAGAGAGTGTCTGTCTCAGGCAGTGTGCGCTAGTCCTCCGGGAACAGCCGATTTCAAAGAGATCTGCATGCGGCTAGAGGCGGGGAGATGCAGCCGGGCTTGGAATTAGCTCGCTTCGCTCTACTCTGCCTCTGCTGCTTGTGCCTCCTCGTCCCGGTGCAAGGCTGTGGACCCGGCCGGGGATACGGCAGGAGGAGAGCGTCCAGAAAGCTCACCCCTCTCCTCTACAAGCAATTCATCCCCAATGTGGCCGAGAAAACCTTGGGGGCCAGCGGCAGATCGGAGGGCAAAATCAACCACAATTCTGAGAAATTCAAGGAGCTGACTCCCAATTACAATCCTGACATTATATTCAAAGACGAGGAGGATACCGGCGCCGACCGTCTAATGACACAGGTAAGGGCAATGCTGCCGTGTAAACAGCGAGAATGAAACCATCTCTGCGTGACTAGACCCCTGGATATTGACACACGTACAAATATATACCTATATGCATGTATATACATATACATATACATATACATATACATATACATATACATATACATATACATATAGAGAGAGAGAGACGACCCTTAAACCGCAAGAAATCATTAAACTGATGACCAAATGGGAGGGGGGAGAGAATCAAGAGCACCTTGAGACTAGATTATTTGAACGCTTCATCCTTATCTTTTTATTCATTCAGCGCCATTTAGAACGATAGCATCATATGTTTGTCTGCTTATTTATTTATTTGTTTCCACACACACACACACACACACACACACACACACACACACGCACGCACGCACACACACACACACACACACACACAGACACACACACACACACACACACACACACACGCCTCACAATCCCCCAACCCATTTTTGTTTGTTTTAAAATGCTGAAGGCTGGCTGGATGTTTGTTTTCAGAATAAAACAACAAACGCTCCTTGTAGCTTGTTGAACGCGGGCCGTTCCTCACGCCTGCATCTGTCTGGCACTTTCATTTGAATGGATGCTTCGGAAACCGCTGGTGTTTTTTGTGTGTGTACAGATTTGGGGATTTCAAGGCGCCCTCCCCTCCGCTTTACAACGCAAGGTGCAACACCTCGCATTCCATCAGCGTTCGCCCAGCGCCATTCAAGGCGTCTCTCTGCACGTTTATCCTTTCCACGGTTGTTGTTTTGTGTGTGTGTGTGTGGCATCATTTGCAAACAGCTCGTGTTTGGCTTTGAAGCTGGAGAATAATATGGAAACGTGTTTCTCCATGGGAGACGCTGCGGGCTCCTCCTGACCCGGTGGCTGCTATATATAGACAATGACCAGGAAGCCCAGCTTCAGTGAAATTAGCACCCTGAAATATTTCCCAATGCTGAGTTTGGAGGGAGACGGGGTTTTTTGTTGCTGCTCCCGTTCTTTTCCTTGCACTCAACGGCAGAGATGCGCTCTCTATCTCTCGCTGTCCTCTCTGCTCATCCCTCTGACCTCTGTGTCTATCCCCCTCTCATCTCTCTCTCTCTCTCTCCCCCTCTAACCCCCGTGTCTCTATCTCTGTCTATACCTCCCCCCACGGTTTATTCGTCCCCATCCTCTCTGTGTCTATCCCTCTCCTCTCCTCCCCCCTCCTCTCCCTTCTCTCCCCCCCTCCTCTCCCCCCCCCTCTCTCCCCCCCTTCTCTCCCCCCCTCTCTCTCCCCACCCTCCTCTCCCCCTCTCCCCACGGTTTTATTCGTCCCCATCCTCCCTGTGTCTATCCCTCTCCTCTCCCCCCTCTCCTCTTCCCCCTCTCTGTCCCCCTCTCTTCTCCCCCCATCCTCTCCCCCCCCTTTCCACTCCACCCTCTTTCCTCTTCCCCCCCTCTCTCTCCCCCCCTCTCTGCCTCCCCCCTCTCTCCCCCCCCTCCCTCTCCCTCCATCCTCCTCCTCCCCTCTCCTCTTCCACCCTCTCATCTCCCCCTCTCTCTCTGCTCCTCCCTCCATCTCCCCCTCTCCTCTCTTCTCTCCCTCCTCTCCTATCCCCCCCTCTCCTCTCCTCTCCTCTCTCTCCCTTTCTCTCTCCCTCTCTCTCAGAACGATGATGGGGGGGAGGGAGGGGGGGGGGGGGGGGGAATGACCTCTAACCAGGAAGATGTCGATGTGACTTGCTCCATCCTGATGTTATGAAGGTAGTGGTGAGATCAGACAGTCCTGCATCCCGTTGCTATGGAGACGGGGGGCCGGGATGAGGCAGCCACAAGCCCCCTGGTGTGATCATCACGTCCTCTATATTTCTGCTGTGTCTCAGCGCTGTGCTTGCTGCCATACTGTCCCACCACCCCTCTCCCCCTCTAACTCTCCTCCCTCCCTCCCTCTCTCCCTCTCTCCCCCTCTCACTCCCTCTCTCCCTCTCTCCCTCTCTCTCTCTCCTCTCTCTCCTCTCTCTCCCTCTCTCTCCCTCTCTCCCTCCCTCCCTCTCTCTCCCTCTCTCTCTCTCTCTCTCTCTCTCTCTCTCTCCCTCTCTCCTCCCTCTCTCCCCTCTCTCCCTCTCTCCCCCTCTCTCCCCCTCTCTCTCTCCCTCTCTCCCTCCCTCCCTCTCTCCCTCTCTCCCTCTCTCCCCCTCTCCCCTTCTCTCCCTCTTCCCTCCTTCTCTCCCTCTCTCTCCATCTCTCCATCTCTCTCCCCCTCTTCCCCTCTCCCCTCTCCCCTCTCTCCATCTCTCTCCATCTCTCCCTCTCTCCATCTCTCTCCCTCTCTCCCCCTCTCCCCCTCTCCCTCTCTCTCCCTCTCTCCCCCTCTCCCCCTCTCTCTCTCTCCCTCCTCCGCCCTCTCTCTCCCTCTCTCCCCCTCTCTCTCTCTCTCTCTCCCCCTCTCCCTCCTCTCTCCTCCTCTCTCCCTCTCTCCCCCTCTCCCCCCTCTCTCCTCCTCTCCCCCTCTCCCCCTCTCCTCTCTCCTCTCCTCCCCTCTCCCCCCCTCCCTCCTCTCCCCCTCTCTCCCCCCCCTCTCCCTCTCTCACATCTCCTCCCCTCTCCACCTCTCTCTGCTCTCATCCCTCCTCACATCTCCCCCCTCCCCTCTTCTCTCTTCCCCTCCCCTCCTCTCCCCTCCCTCTCCCCCCTCCTCCCCCTCTCCCCTCCCCCTCTCCCCCTCTCTCCCCCCTCCCCCTCTCCCTCCTCCTCACCCCCCTCTCCTCCTCTCCCCCCTCCCCCTCTCCCCCCTCTGATCCCCCTCATCCTATCCTCCTCTCTCTCCTTGCCCCTGCCTCCTCTCCATTCGGCCCCCCTCTCGCCCTTAGCCATCAAGGGCCACCTCTCCCTCCCTGCCTTCTCTCCATCTCCCCCTCCCCTCCTCTCCCCCTCTAACTCCCCCTCCTCCTCTCTCCCTCTCCCCCTCCACTACCCTCTGCGTGAGAGTTCCCCCTCTTCTCTCTCTGAAAAAAGTTTTCTCTCCCCCTTTTAAAGATTTCCCTCTTATCCTTAATCTCCCTTCTCCTCCTCTCCCCCTCTCCCCCTTCTCCCCCTCCCTCTCTCCCTCTCTCCATCGATCTCTCTGGGTGGATACTCCAAGCATCTCTGGTCCATGCATTTAGTGTACAGTTGGGGGGGGGGGGGGGGGGGGCTTGCTTGTTTCCTGGTGACTGTCAGCCATTCAGACTTCCAGCTTCGGCGGGGATGAAAAGATCACAAGAGCGTTGGGGTGGGGATGGGCGGTGGGTTGGGTGAGGGTGAGGGTCACAAAGCCACCCTGAGGGGGTGGGGTAAAGAACGCTGGACTGAGTGGTGCCACTGGCCTTTAAAACACAATTCTCCCACTAACATCTCGGATATGAGCTATGGAACATGATTTTTTTTTAAATTATTACAGTCATTCAATAAAGTAATATTTAATATTGTAATTTCATAAATAATTAAAGAAACAGAGGCAGTTGAGGCAGGGACTATCCCAACGTTTAAGAAACAGTCAGGCAAGTACATGGATAGGACAGGTTTGGAATATATGGCCATGTTATAGGAAAGATGTCAAGCTGGAAAGGGCACAGAGAGGATTTTCAAGGATGTTGCCAGGACTAGAGGGTGTGAGCTATAGGGCGAGGATGGGCAGTCCCATGGAGCGCAGGAGGATGAGGGTTTGATCTTATAGAGGTGGACAAAATCATGATTGGATGAGATCAGGTAGATGCACAGAGTCTCTTGCCCAGAGTAGGGAAATCGGGAACCAGAGGACACAGGTTCAAGAAACAGTTGGACAGGTACATGGATAGGGCAGGTTTGGAGGGATATGGACCAAATGCAGGCAGGTGGGACTGGTGTAGCTGGGACATGTTGGTCGGTGTGGGAAAGTTGGTCGGTGTGGGACATGTTGGTCGGTGTGGGACATGTTGGTCGGTGTGGGACAAGTTGGTCGGTCGGTGTGGGCATGTTGGTCGGTGTGGGACATGTTGGTCGGTGTGGGACATTGTTGGTCGGTGTGGGGCATGTTGGTCGGTGTGGGGCATGTTGGTCGGTGTGGGACATGGGTTGGGGCATGTTGGTCGGTGTGGGACATGTTGGTCGGTGTGTGGCATGTTGGTCGGTGTGGGGGCATGTTGGTGGTCGGTGTGGGACATGTTGGTCCGTGTGGGACATGTTGGTCGGTGTGGGATGTGGTCGGTGGGCATGTTGGTCGGTGTGGGACATGTTGGTCGGTGTGGGACATGTTGGTCGGTGTGGGACATGTTGGTCCGTGTGGGCAAGTTTCCATTCTCTGACTTATTTCGGTTAGACATTATTTTTGAAATATCTAGGTCGCTTTGCACGAATATCTGCTTTCTACATTTTGCTGCTTTCTATATTTTACAGAACGGGTAGATATTAGTAATTTTGCAAAGTGCTGGCTGGTGGGCATTCTGTGCCACCCACACAGACACTGAAACAGTTTACCCGTGCAATTGTCAAAGGGACTAGAAACAGTGTCGCCATTGTTGTTCCAGGCCACGGGCTGATGAAAGATAGAGATGAAAAGGTTTCATTGTCAGTCTGAGGAAGGGTCTCGACCCAAAACGTCACCCATTCCTTCTCTCCAGAGATGCTGCCTGTCCTGCTGAGTTACTCCAGCTTTTTGTGCCTGTATTCGGTGTAAACCAGCATCTGTACAGTTCCTTTCTTCCTACACAGAGCTGACTTGATTTGAGTGACTCCCAGACAGCATTTGGGATTGTGTGCCATTCCGTTGTTGACTTTGGTATGGGTAAATTAATCAAATGGTGAGCAAGAATTTCATCGTCCTATCTGGGACAAAATTCTCTTGACTCTTGACTCTTGAAAATGAATACGTTTCTTCCTTATTTCTATACCATCCTCATGCCCCTGTCCCACTTAGGAAACTTGAACGGAAACCTCTGGAGACTTTGCGCCCCACCCAAGGTTTCCGTGCGGTTTCCGTGAGGTTTTTGTCAGTCTCCCTACCTGCTTCCACTACCTGCAACCTCCGGCAACCACCTGCAACCTCCAGGAACCGCACGGAAACCCTTCTTCAGATCTTTCGAATAATCTCTGCTCTGACAGCCCAGTGCTCCAAACTAATTCATTACACAAATATTCAATCTTCAATATCCAATTTTGTGTCTTGACAAATGTTTTCTCCCATCCGTGAATATGTGTGGCTGTTCTGTATCAATCGTAGTGTAAGAACAAGGAACTGCAGATGCGGGTTTACAAAGAAAAAGACACAAAGTGCTGGAGTAACTTAGCGGTTCAAGCAACATCTCGGAAGAACTGAGTTTGAAGAGGGGTCCCAACTTGAAACGTCACCTATCTGTCCATGTTCTCCAGAGATGCTGCCTGACCCGCTGAGTTACTCCAGCACTCTGTGAAACGTCACCTATCCATGTTCTTCACAGATGCTGCCTGACCCGCTGAGTTACTCCAGCATTTTGTGTCAGAAAGAACTGCAGATGCTGGGAAAATCGAAGGTCGACACAAAATGCTGGAGTAACTCAGCAGGTCAGGCAGCATCTATGGAGAGAAGGAATGGGCGACATTGAAACATTCCTTCTCTCCACAGATGCTATCTGACCCGCTGAGTTACTCCAGCACTCTGTGAAACGTCACCTATCCATGTTCTCCACAGATGCTGCCTGACCCGCTGAGTTACTCCAGCACTCTGTGAAACGTCACCTATCCATGTTCTCCACAGATACTGCCTGACCCGCTGAGTTACTCCAGCACTCTGTGAAACATTAGTTTACTCTTATGCCTGCACCAAGGTATAGGACATAGACGCAACGTGCTGGAGTAACTCAGTAGGTCAGGCAGCATCTCTGGAGGAAAAGGCTGTATGACGTTTCGGGTTGGGACCCTTCTTCAGACATAGTTGGCTTGGTGGCTCATTTGGTGCCACATTGGGTGCCTGTTCATTAGGTCTGAGCCCTGATAGTACATATTGACAGCCTAGTCGGGATTGTGGACACAATCCCAGCAAAGTGCCCACACGTGCCACTTGACAGGGCTCATTAAACTTGCAGATCAACCACATCTTGTCTCAACATTGTGAAGGGGATTTGAGACTTCAAAATTACAAAGGGTTTAATAAATAAAAATAAATTGTGTTGGCTGGCATGAGTGTTGGGAACCAGACAGCAGAGATGTAAGTGGCATATAAAACCAGAAGCAAACCAAGAATTGGTATTTTTACTTTGAAAGTTAGGATCCAAATGCAACAGGTGAAAGGGAGCCAGGTGCCGATGAAATGGTCACTTTTAAAAAGGGATTTAGTTTTGAAGTCTGTAGAAGGGTTTAGACCTGAACCGTTGCCTATTTCCTTCGCTGCGTAGTTGCTGCCTCACATAGAAACATAGACAATAGGTGTAGGAGTAGAGGCCATTCGGACCTTCGAGCCTGCACCGCCATTCAATATGATCATGGCTGATCATCCAACTCAGTATCCTGTACCTGCCTTCTCTCCATACCCCCTGATCCCTTTAGCCACAAGGGCCACATCTAACTCCCTCTTAAATATAGCCAATGAACTGTGGCCTCAACTACCTTCTGTTGCAGAGAATTCCACAGATTCACCACTCTCTGTGTGAAAAAAAAAATTCTCACCTCGGTCCTAAAAGACTTCCCCCTTATCCTTAAACTGTGACCCCTTGTTCTGGACTTCCCCAACATCGGGAACAATCTTCCTGCATCTAGCCTGTCCAACCCCTTAAGAATTTTGTAAGTTTCTATAAGATCCCCCTTCAATCTTCTAAATTCTAGCGAGTACAAGCCGAGTCTATCCAGTCTTTCTTCATATGAAAGTCCTGACATCCCAGGAATCAGTCTGGTGAACCTTCTCTGTACTCCCTCTATGGCAACAATGTCTTTCCTCAGATTAGGTCTCTGCCCGCTGAGTTTCTCCAGCATTTTTGTCTAGCTGTAGTTTTGAAGAATTTGGAAGATTATGGCAAAAAACAGCAATTGAGTGGAACTGATTTCATGACCATTGCAAGGGGCTAGTATAGGTCTAATGGGCCAAATGGTCTTCTACTGGACTGTATAATTCTTCAGGATCTGAAGACACGTCAGTCTAGTAGAGTCCAGAATTTCTCTTGTTTGCTACAATATGTACGGTACGGGTAGAATATAATGGAAACATTACTTGCAGTAGAAAAGGCATTTGAACAATCTGTTCAGATCAATAAGGCCATGGTGGCTCTGTCCATACAGTGTTACACTTTAAATGCAACAGTTAAGAATGCATGGATTTGCAATCTCTCCAGAATTCGCCCAAAATCTGAGGGAAAGACATTCTTGCCATAGATGGAGTACAGAGAAGGTTCACCAGACTGATTCCTGGGATGTCAGGACTTTCATATGAAGAAAGACTGGATAGACTCGGCTTGCACTCGCTAGAATTTAGAAGATTGAGGGGGGATCTTATAGAAACGTACAAAATTCTTAAGGGGTTGGACAGGCTAGATGCAGGAAGATTGTTCCCGATGTTGGGGAAGTCCAGAACTAGGGGTCACACAGTTTAAGGATAAGAGGGAAGTCTTTTAGGACCGAGATGAGAAAATCATTTTGTTCACACAGAGAGTGGTGAATCTGTGGAATTCTCTGCCACAGAAGGTAGTTGAGGCCACACAGTTCATTGGCTATATTTAAGAGGGAGTTAGATGTGGCCCTTGTGGCTGAAGGGATCAGGGGGTATGGAGAGAAGGCAGGGGTGGGATACTGAGTTGGATGATCAGCCATGATCATATTGAATGGCGAACGGTGCAGGCTGGAAGGGCCGAATGGCCTCTACTCCTGCACCTATTGTCTATGTTTCTATGTTTCTAACATAATGAATATGCTTTTCTCAATGTGTAAAGATGAACAAAATCAGAAAGGAGGCACAGGGAACTGTGGATGCAGCAAAAACGAGGTGGCACAGTGGTAGAGTTGCTGCCTCACTGTGCCACAGACCCGGGTTCGATCCTGACTAGGGGCGCCGTCTGCAAGTAGTCTGTACGTTCTCCCCGTGACCCACGTGGGTTTTCTCCGGGTGCTCCGGTTTCCTTCCACGCTTCCAAAGACGTCCAGGTTTGTCGGTTCATTGGCTTCTGTAAATTGTAAATTGTAAATTGTAAATTGCCCCTCAGTGTGTGTGGAGGACATTGCTAGTGTACTGGGGAGATCGCTGGTCGGCACGGACTCGGTGGGCCGAAGGGCCTGTTTCCACGCTGTATCTCTAAAGTCGAAAGAGAGCGGCAGAATGAACTTTGGATTAGAAACATAGAAACATAGAAAATAGGTGCAGGAGTAGAGGCCATTCGGCCCTTCAAGCCTGCACCATTCGCCATTCAATGTGACCATTAGGCAGCAACTGTGGTGGGAAATGGACAGTTGACTTTTTGGATTGAAACCCTTTGTCCAGTCGAGATCGTGTCTCGAGACCATACAAAGGGGGTATGGAGAGAAGGCAGGTATGGGATACTGAGTTGGATGATCAGCCATGATCATATTGAATGGCGGTGCTGGCTCGAAGGGCCGAATGGCCTCTACTCCTGCACCTATTGTCTATGTTTCTATGTTTCTATGTCCCGTTGAGTTTATTGAGTTGGAGAATAAGGAGTAAGCCATTTAGAACGGAGATGAGGAACACTTTTTCTCACAGAGAGTGGTGAGCCTGTGGAATTCTCTGCCTCAGAGGGCGGTGGAGGCCAGTCCTCTGGATGCTTTTAAGAGGGAGCTAGATGGGGCTCTTAAAGATAGCGGAGTCTTTGGGTTATGGGGAGAAGGCAGGAACGGGGTACTGATTGGGGATGATCAGCCATGATCACATTGAATGGCGGTGCTGGCTCGAGGGGCCGAATGGCCTCCTCCTGCACCTATTGTCTATTGCCTATTGTCCCATGCACATGTGATAGGTACAACGACAAACCTCCTTGCATGAGGATCGCAGGAACATAGGCTCCAACAACAGGCAAAAGCATCAATTATACACAAAATTATACCTAGCATTTTGCAAGAAAGGAAAAATGAAAAAGGGAGACAAAAATGCTGGAGAAACTCAGCGGATGAGGCAGCATCTATGGAGCGAAGGAAATAGGCAACGTTTCGTCCCGAAACGTTGCCTATTTCCTTCGCTCCATAGATGCTGCCTCACCCGCTGAGTTTCTCCAGCATTTTTGTCTACCTTCGATTTTCCAGCATCTGCAGTTCCTTCTTAAACAAAAAAAAGAAAAAATGCTGTTTTGATAAATAAGACATCAGTGCAAAACAAGCATCTGTAGTGAAAGTTCAACTGTGTCGGAAGGAACTGCAGATGCTGGTTTAAACCAAAGATTGGCACAGAAAGCTGGAGTAACTCAGCGGGACAGGCAGCATCTCTGGAGAGAAGGAATGGGTGACGTTTCAGGTCGACCCGAAACATCACCTATTCCTTCTCTCCAGAGATGCTGCCTGTCCCGCTGAGTTATTCCAGCTTTTTGTGTCCATCTACGATCAGGAATAGCTTGCCTGAGCACCTTCACCTCTGTCCTTCTCCAAAGGCTCGATTGTAATCATGTATTGTCTTTCCGCTGACTGGTTAGCACGCAACAGAAGCTTTTCACTGTACCTCGGTACACGTGACAATAAACTCAACTGAAACTGAACTGAAATGCATCCCTTTGCCACTTGGTCTCATTGTTGAACAGTTCTTTGACAACACACAATGATGTTGATTCCCCTTGTGTTTCTTATCACATAAAAGCTGCTGGATGTTGTTATAATGGCGGTGGCACAGCGGTAGAGTTCCTGCTTTACAGCGCTTACAGCACCAGAGACCCTGGTTCGATCCCGACCACGGGTGCCGTCTGTATGGAGTTTGTACAGTAGACAATAGACAATAGGTACAGGAGTAGGCCATTTGGCTATTCAATGTGATCATGGCTGATCATCCACAATCAGTACCCCGTTCCTGCCTTCTCCCCATATCCCCTGACTCTGCTATTTTCAAGAACCCTATCTAGCTCTCTCTTGAAAGCATCCAGAGAACCGGCCTCCACCACCCTCTGAGGCAAAGAATTCCACAGACTCACAACTCTCTGTGAGAAAAACTGTTTCTTCATCTTCGTTCTAAATGGCTTACTCCTTATTCTTAAACTGGTTCTGGACCCCCCCCCAACATTGGGAACATGTTTCCTGCCTCTAGCGTGTTCAAGCCATGTTTCCTGCCTCCTACCCGTGACCTGCGTGGGTTTTCTCTGAGATGTTTTTGTGTCTATCTTCAGTTTAAACCAGCATCTGCAGTTCCTTCTCACACAATAGGGAATTGTTGATTCATTGAAAGTTCGGACGGCACGGTGGCGCAGCGGTAGAGTTGCTGCCTGACAGCGCCAGGGTCCCGGGTTCGATCCCGACTGTGGGTGCTGTCTGTACGGAGTTTGTACGCTCTCCCCGTGACCTGCGTGGGTTTTCTCCGAGATCTTCGGTTTCCTCCCACACTCCAAAGACGTACAGGTTTGTAGATTAATTGGCTTGGTATGAATGTAAATTGTCCCTAGTGTGTAAGATAGTTTTGGGATCACTGGGCAGAGCGGACTCGATGGGCCGAAGGGCTCTGTATCTCTATACTACACTAAACTAAACAAATTCACTGATCCATTTGTAGAATGCCCCCCAACTAGACATCAGCTTTCAAATTGCTTGTCATGGATAGAATGTGCTGAACTACTATCCACCTCATTGGTGACCCTCGGACTATCCTTGATCGGACTTTGCTGGCTTCACCTTGCACTAAACGTTATTCCCTTATCATGTATCTGTACAGTGTGAATTGGTTCGATTGTAATCATGTATTGTCTTTCCGCTGACTGGTTAGCACGCAACAGAGGCTTTTCGCTGTACCTCGGTACACGTGACAATAAACTCAACTCAAACTAGGTGTGGAAGTTGCATTATGTTTGGAATCGACAACTTTGAATTTTTCAGAAGAAACTAGGTGAGGAATAGGAAGATTCAATGAAAGAGTCAAGAGTCTTTTAATGTCAAACAAGCCTGGACAGCAGCACAAAAGTGCTATTTCCACTAGTGGGAGAGTCTAGGACCAGAGGCCACAGCCTCAGAATTAAATGACTGCTCATCCCCTTTAGGAAGGAGATGAGGAGGAATTTCTTTAGTCAGACGGTGGTGAATCTGTGGAATTCTTTGCCATAGAAGGCTGTGGAGGGCGGCCAAGGCAGTGGATATTTTTAAGGCGGAGATAGATAGATTCTTGATCAGTGCGGGTGTCAGGGGTTATGGGGAGAAGGCAGGAGAATGGGGTTAGGAGGGAGAGATAGGTCAGCCATGATTGAATGGCGGAGTAGAAGTGATGGGCCGAATGGCCTAATTCTGCTCCTATCACTTATGACCTCATGAACTTATAAAATGGTTGTCTTGATTATTTTGTCTCCGAGTTCCGTTATGCTATCAAATTATTACTGAAACCACATTTTTCTTCCAATTAATGGTGGATTTGATTTGGGGAAAACCTGAGAATCTTTTCTTTGGCCTCTTCTTCTTCTTCTCCTTGCGTGAGGCGTGCGCAGCCTAAAGTTGCAGTACAACTTCAAGTTCAAGTTCAAGAGCGAATGGCATGTTAGCTTTCATTGCAAAAGGATTTGAGTATAGGAGCAGGGAGGTTCTACTGCAGTTGTACAGGGTCTTGGTGAGACCACACCTGGAGTATTGCGTACAGTTTTGGTCCCCTAATCTGAGGAAGGACATTATTACCATAGAGGGAGTGCAGAGAAGGTTCACCAGACTGATTCCTGGGATGTCAGGACTGTCTTATAAAGAAAGACTGGATAGACTTGGTTTATACTCTCTAGAATTTAGGAGATTGAGAGGGGATCTTATAGAAACTTACAAAATTCTTAAAGGGTTGGACAGGCTAGATGCAGGAAGATTGTTCCCGATGTTGGGGAAGTCCAGGACAAGGGGTCACAGCTTAAGGATAAGGGGGAAATCCTTTAAAACCGAGATGAGAAGAACTTTTTTCACACACAGAGAGTGGTGAATCTGTGGAACTCTCTGCCACAGAGGGTAGTTGAGGCCCACAGTTCATTGGCTATATTTAAGAGGGAGTTAGATGTGGCCCTCGTGGCTAAGGGGTTCAGGGGGTATGGAGAGAAGGCAGGTACGGGATACTGAGTTGGATGATCAGCCATGATCATATTGAATGGCGGTGCAGGCTCGAAGGGCCGAATGGCCTACTCCTGCACCTAATTTCTATGTTTCTATGTTAAGAGAATTTATTGTCATGTGTCCCTCCCTGATAGGACAATGAAATTCTTGCTTTGCTTCAGCACAACAGAACATAATAGGCATCGACTACAAAACACATGAATAAATAAACTGATAAAGTGCAAATAACAGATAATGTTCAGAGTTTTGTCCGAGCCAGGTTTAATAGCCTGATGGCTGTGGGGAAGTAGCTATTCCTGAACCTGGTTGTTGCAGTCTTCAGGCTCCTGTACCTTCTACCTGAAGGTAGCGGGGAGATGAGTGTGTGGCCAGGATGGTGTGTGGGTCTTTGATGATGCTGCCAGCCTTTTTGAGGCAGCGACTGCGATAAATCCCCTCGATGGAAGGAAGGTCAGAGTCGATGATGGACTGGGCAGTCTCTTCCTCTTCAGGGCTTAGCTGCTCAGCCTAAAGTCGTAGGACAACTTGTTCTATTTGATCTTATTTGATTGTGTACGCTGGGTTGATTGCATTTGTCGAAACAGATCGGACCACGTGAAGGTTGGCTTGAAGCTTTTTGTTCGTAAGTTAAAACAAATCTTAACTTTTAATTGCAGTCTCCAGCTAAATGCAGAATTGTAGTCGTTTCAACTGAGATTCAATTACACATCGGATGAGTGTTACTTCATCAGCATTTTTCAGTGTCGGGTATAAGTAAGGCAACGAGTGGGAACATTGACTGTGGGTAATCTTATTCCGTTCTGTGGTGTGACACAAAAAAGCATTCTCTTTTGTCTTCTTTTCTCCTTGCGTTTTGTTTTAAGCAGCCTTTTTGTTGGGAAAGCAAAACATGATACTAGCCACAATGTTATCTGGAGCGAGATAGAAAACACGAAAAGATCAGAAGGCCAGCTGACAATGGATGCATGTGTTCCAAAGAGTGCAACGTAGTTTAATAGATGTGAACAAAATTTGTTTATGTGCGGTTTTCCTTTGTTAGAAGATTGCAGAAAAGATTGGAGAAGGGTCTCGACCCGAAACGTCACCTATTCCTTTTTTTCCAGAGATGCTGCCTGACCCGCTGAGTTACTTCAGCTCTTTAGATACAAGAGTAGTGTTTAATAATTCCCCTGTCCCACTTAGGAAACCCGAACGGAAACCTCTGGAGACTTTGCGCCCCACCCAAGGTTTCCGTGCGGTTCCCGGAGGTTGCAGGTGGGTGCCGGAGGTTGCAGGTAGTGGAAGCAGGTAGGGAGACTGACAAAAACCTCCGGGAACCGCATGGAAACCTTGGGTGGGGCGCAAAGTCTCCAGAGGTTTACGTTCAGGTTTCCTAAGTGGGACAGGGGCATAATCCATATTGCAATGGAGGGATTCTAGCGGCTTGTACTCGCTAGAATTTAAAAGATTGAGGGGGGATCTTATAGAAACTTACAAAATTCTTAAGGGGTTGGACAGGCTAGATGCAGGAAGATTGTTCCCGATGTTGGGGAAGTCCAGAACTAGGGGTCACACAGTTTAAGGATAAGAGGGAAGTCTTTTAGGACCGAGATGAGAAAAACGTTTTTTACACAGAGAGTGGTGAATCTGTGGATCTGTACAGGCTCGAAGGGCCGAATGGCCTCTACTCCTGCACCTACTTTCTATGTTTCTATGTTTCTATATGAATTATGTGCAGGCAGGTACGAGTTAGTCTTGGCATCCCTGGGATGGCGGGACTGTCATATGAGGAAAGATTGAAAAACTAGGCTTGTATTCACTGGAGTTTAGAAGGATGAGGGGAGAACCTTATAGAAACATATAAAAAGGACTGGACAGGCTAGATGCAGGAAAAATGTTCCCAATGTCGGGCGAGTCCAGAACCAGGGGCCACACAGTCTTAGAATAAAGGGAAGGCCATTTAAGACTGAGGTGAGAAAAAACTTTTTCACCCAGAGAGTTGTGAATTTGTGGAATTCCCTGCCACAGAGGATAGTGGAGGCCAAATCACTGGATGGATTTAAGAGAGAGTTAGATAGAGCTCTAGGGGCTAGTGGAATCAAGGGATTATGGGGAGAAGGCAGGTACGGGTTATTGATTGGGGCCGATCAGCCATGATCGCAATGAATGGCAGTGCATGGCTCGAGGGGCCGAATGGCCTCCTCCTGCACCTATTTTCTATGTTTCTATGTTTCATGTTCAGCACAGAGATTGAGGGCTGAAGGGCCTGTTGTACTGTTCGACCGAAGATAGACACAAAACTCTGGAGTAACTCAGCGGGACCGGCAGCATCTCTGGAGAGAAGGAATGGGTGACGTTTCGGGTCGAGACCCTTCTTCAGTCTGAATCAAGGGAGAGGGACATACAAGAGATGCGGTAATTTAAGGCGTGAAGGGGAGACAAAGGGGATGAAGCTGAAGGAACATGTAGAATAGATCATTGTTAGCCAGAAGAAGGTGGTAACAAAGCAACCAAGGCTGTTCTATGATGTTTGTGGACTGAGGTTGCCAAAATCTGATTGACTCCGTTCTGAATGGATTTACAGTCATATATAAAATTGATGATCCGATACCTTCTAACGTTGAGCTTTGTAGAGCAGGTGTGCATATTGTGAGCAGGGGATGGGGCTCATTTCAGCTGGGAATGTTTGTTAAAAAAAAAGAACATTGTCCCTTCATTCCCAGATTCTCAGTTTACTTGTCATCTGGGCTTTGTAAACCAATCCCTATGATCACCCCTCCCTAGCGTCACATCCACACATGGATCGTACAATATTTCAATTGTTGCGCAGTGCATGATGCCAGATCGTTGCCAAGTAGGCAAGTGCACGACGTTCTTTCACTCCCTTCACCTGCATTGTCCGGAGTTAAGGAAAAGTGTCACAATGCTGTTTACGGAGCAGCAATAAGTGGGAATGACTTCACTCTGGATTAAGAGATCTGAATTTAATGCAGAAACAGAAAAAAAAACAGGATTTGCTCAAAGGTGTAATAGTTTTGTATTCCACACGCAGACATATTGCAGGCGGGACTAGGAGAAAAGTCTTTTTTTTTAAATATTGCTCACAAATCATTTATAATTCCCTGGGTACCATGTATAATTTTGTTGAAACAGTACGTAGAGACCTGGAGATTTGGCTTGAGAACAGGAAACTGTTCACCCTGAGCCACCAGCATCACATACGGCACAGATCAGACTGTTACTACAGGGTAGACAAAAGGGCTGGAGAAACTCAGCGGGTGCAGCAGCATCTATGGAGCGAAGGAAATAGGCAATGTTTTGGGCCGAAACCCTTCTTCAGATTGATGTAGGGTTGGGGGGGGGAGAAGGAGAAAGGAAGAGGAGGAGCCTTAGGGCTGAGGTAGAGCTGAGAAAGGGGAGGAGACGGCAAGGGCTACCGGAAATTGGAGAATTCGATGTTGATGCCGCTGGGGTGCAGACTGCCCGAGCGGAATATGAGGTGCTGCTCCTCCAATTTCTGGGTGGTGCTCACTCTGGCCATGGGGGGGGCCCAGGAATCGGAACGGGAGTATTACAGGGCCCATGTTGCTGTTGTGTTTTGGTTCATTATGTACTGTAAAGCATCCATTTCTAGTTGGTCGTACATCACGACATTTGATCACTTTAGTAGAAAAGATGATGTTGGAATTAGTTTATCGTCACTTGTACCAACGTACCGTGAAACATCTTATTTGCACGCGATATTGCAAATCGTGCCATGCCCGAGTTCAATCAAACCAAACCACAAGCACAACAAGTTCAGTTCTGGGCACCATCTTATAGTAAAGATGTTGCCACGATGGAAAATGTGTAGAGAAGATTTACAAGGATGTTGCCAGGGCTCGATGGTCTGAGCTGTAGGGAGAGGTTGAGCAGGCTGGGATTCCTTGGAGAGGATTCCAGGAGGATGAGGGGTGATCGTATAGAGGTCATAAGAGGAATAGATCGGGTAGATGCATGGAGTCTCTTGCCCAGAATAGGGGAATCGAGAGCCAGAGGGCACAGGTTTAAGGCGAAGAGGGGAGGATTTTATAGGAATCTGAAGGGGTAATTCTTTCACACAAAGGGTGGTGGATGTGGTTAAAGCAGAGACAATCACAAGGTTTAAGAAGCAATTAGACAGGTATGGGACAAGTTTAGAGGGATATACAATACAATACAATTTATTTGTCACTTGAACCTCATGGAGGCTCAAATGAAATGTTGTTTCTGCAGTCATACACACATGAAAAAAAAGACCCAAGACACAACACAATTTACACAGACATCCATCACAGCGCATCTCCTCCTCGCTGTGATGGAAGGCAAAAAAAAACGTATCTCTCCCCTGCACTTCCCTCTCCCCCCGATGTCAGAGTCAAAGTCAGAGCCCCCGGCGGGCGATAACAATTGTCCCGCGGCCATTAACGCCGCGCCGGGCGATGCAAGGCCGCGCTCCGGGTCTTGTTGTTGGAGCCCCGGGCGGGCGCTGGCAAAGTCCCGCAGCCGTTGAAGCCGCGCCGGGCGATGATGTACGGCCCCGCTCCAGGTCATCCTCGACCCCGCTACTCGGGCGGGAGAAGTCGCCGTTGCGGAAGCCCCGAAAAGCGGTCTCCCAGCAGGGACCCGCGGGCTCCCGGTGTCACTGTCCACCAGACCTGCGGTAAGCCTCCGAATCTCCGAGGATATGGGCCAAACATAGGCAAGTGGGACTAGTGTAGATGGGACATGTCGGTCGGTTGGGCAAGTTGGGCCGTAGGGCCTGTTTCCACACTGTACGACTCTATGACTCTAGGTAGTGCGAAGAGGAAAATATCAGAGCGCAGAATATAGTGGTACAGCGTTAATGATACGTAGAAAGTGCAAGATTCCCAATGAAATAGGATGGAAGATCAGGACTGGATCCTAGCTTGTGGGAGAATATTCAGTAGGTGAATCACATAGTACGTGCATAAGCTTTTGTATCTTTCATCCAATGAAGGTTTAGAGTTACAGCGCGGAAACAGGCCCTTCATCCCACCGAGTCCGCGCAGACCAGCGATCACCCCGTACATTAGCACTATCCCACCCTCAATAGGGACAATTTACACTTACACCAAGCCAATTAACCTACAAACACGTACGTCTTTGGAGTGTGGGAGGAAACCGAAGATCGTTTAAGGGTTGTTAAGGGTTTGGACACGCTAGAGGCAGGAAACATGTTCCCGATGTTGGGGGGAGTCCAGAACCAGGGGCCCACACACACACACACACAGTTGAAGAATAAGGGGTAAGCCATTTAGAACGGAGACGATGAAACACTTTTTCTCACAGAGGGTTGTGAGTCTGTGGAATTCTCTGCCTCAGAGGGCGGTGGAGGCAGGTTCTCTGGATGCTTTCAAGAGACAGCTAGATAGGGCTCTTAAAGATAGTGGAGTCAGGGGATATGGGGAGAAGGCAGGTACGGGGTACTGATTGTGGATGATCAGCCATGCTGATCGGTTCTGGCTCGAAGGGCCGAATGGCCTACTCCTGCACCTATTATCTATTGTCTATTGTCTAATGTCTATCTTGGAGAGAAGTCACGGGGAGAACGTGCAAACTCCGTACAGACAGCGCCCGTAGTCGGGATGGAACCCGCGCTGTAAGCGCTGTAAGGCAGCAACTCTACCGCTGCGCCACCGTTAAGTGAGGTCGCCGAACTGAAGCCGACTATTGGAGGCTTTCTTGCGAGGCATTGACGTAACGGGACAGATCATTCATAAAGTCTCCACACAGAAGAAAAAATGCCCCCGTGAATAAATCTATTCATGAGTAGGCCTTCAATTCAAGTGTTTGATGTTTCTTAATGGAAGGGAGAAAAAAAAAGAAAAAAAAAAAAAAAAAATTTTTTTTAATTCATTTCCCTCTTAGCTCTGAACTTATGTAGAGGGCATTTCCATCGGGCTTGACTGTACCTTTATCACACAGCTATTGTGCGGAGAGAATGAGTGTGAAGACATTACTTGAACTGTGCATGACATTATAGCCAAGGCTTTTTCATTTTCACTCAAAGGCTGTTCATGCGCATTTTCCAGGACTAGGCACTGCACAGTTAATAGAAAGGGCACACTGTAGCATTAAAGTCCTAATTAAAGGGCACACTGATTTAAACTCCCTGATCCTAGTCCTGAAGAATTGTCAGATGTAGCACACCAATTTCCACAGTCTCTTCAAAGTAGGCACAAAAAAACCTGGAGTAACTCAGTCTCAGTGTAACTCTGGAGAGAGGGAATGGGTGACGTTTCGGGTCGAGACCCTTCTCCAGCGATGCTGCCTGTCCCGCTGAGTTACTCCAGCTTTTATTGTCCATCTTTGGTTTAAACCAGCATCTGCAGTTCCTTCTTTAAGGCCCTTTAAGGATAAAGGGGAAATCTTTTAGGACCGAGATGAGAAAAACGTTTTTTCACACAGAGAGTGGTGAATCTGTGGAATTCTCTGCCATAGAAGGTAGTTGAGGCCAGTTCCGCGGGCAGAGACCTAGTCTGAGGAAAGACATTCTTGCCATAGAGGGAGTACTGAGAAGGTTCACCAGACTGATTCCTGGGATGTCAGGACTGTCATATGAAGAAAGACTGGAGAGACTCGGCTTGTACTCGCTAGAATTTAGAAGATTGAGGTGGGATCTTATAGAAACTTACAAAATTCTTAAGGGGTTGGACAGGCTAGATGCAGGAAGATTGTTCCCGATGTTGGGGAAGTCCAGAACAAGGGGTCACAGTTTAAGGATAAGGGGGAAGTCTTTTAGGACCGAGATGAGAAAAACATTTTTTACACAGAGAGTGGTGAATCTGTGGAATTCTCTGCCACAGAAGGTAGTTGAGGCCACACAGTTCATTGGCTATATTTAAGAGGGAGTTAGATGTGGCGCTTGTGGCTAAAAGTATCAGGGGGTATGGAGAGAAGGCAGGTACGGGATACTGAGTTGGATGATCAGCCATGATCATATTGAATGGCGGTGCAGGCTCAAAGGGCCGAATGGCCTACTCCTGCACCTAATTTCTATGTTTCTATGTTTCTACCCAACAGCTGGGAAGAAACTGTCTCTGAATCTGGAGGTGTGCGTTTGTTTTCAAACTTCTGTAATTTTTGCCTAATGGGAGAGGGGGGGGGAAGAGGGAGTGACCGGGGGTGAGACTGGTCCTTGATGATGCTGCTGGCCTTGCTGAGGCAGCGTGAGGTGTAGATGGAGTCGATGGAAGGAAGGTTGGCTTTGTGTGATGGACCGGGCTGTGTCCACAATTGGCTGTAATTTCTGGTGGGCTTGGATGGAGCAGTTCCCAAACCGGGCTGTGATACATGCCGACAATATGTGAAGGGAAATGTTAAGCTACTAACATGAGGCAGATTCTAATTCCAATGCATCCTGAAGCATATTCACATCTACACATACGTGGAGAACAGGGAAATGTAGCGCTTACATCCAAGCTATCTCCTGTACACAAGGGCACTATGTTGCAAATGATTTATGTTCAAGGTTGCTAAGCTGTAAAGTGGCACTTTATCAAAAACACAGAATAAAATTACTGTGGGTGACCTGATGGTTGAAATTGTGGGTTCATTCAATTTTAGTGTCTTGAGTCCACTTTACATTGTAAAAGCCCTGTCCCACAGTACGAGTTCATTCCAAGAGCTCTCCCCTGATTCGAACTCGGAGATTTACGGTAATGGCCACTCGTCGGTACTCGGGGCTCTCGTGGACATTTTTCAACATGTTGAAAAATCTTCACCAGTCTTCCCGTGCTTACCTGCCGTTAGTTAGCGAGTCTTCCCGAGTACCTGCCGTTAGCGCTAAGAGACGCCCCCGAGCTCCGACGTACCCGCTGCGTTCATTCTCCGTGCTTACCACGAGTTTGATTTTTTAAAACTCAGGAGAGCTCTTGGAATGAACTCGTACAGTGGGACAGGGTTTTGAATGTCCTTAAATACTTCGAATTCTCTTGCTGATAATTGCTATGTTGACTGTATTTAGCAGTGGTTGAATCTCATCAATGCACTCAATGCTAATGGATCAGATCAACGGTGGCGCAGCGGTAGAGTTGCTGCCTCACAGCGCCAGAGACCCGGGTTCGATCCTGACTACGGGCGCTGTCTGTACGGAGTTTGTACCTTCTCCCTGTGACCCGCGTGGGAATTCTCCGGTTTTCTCCCACATTCCAAAGACATGCACATTTGGAGGTTAATTGGCTTCTGAAATTAGCGATAATTGGCGATATGAAAGTGACAGAACTAGTGTATGGGTGATTTGTGGTTGGCATTGACTCTGTGTGACCAAGGCCTCAGGCTGTGTCTCTAAACTAAACTAAATGAAACAAATTGAAAGTGATAATTATAAGCTATAATATGGTGATTTCTACCCGATAGAACTACAGAATCTTTATTTACATGACATTTTTATTGATTATGCTAAATAACGGTTGGTATTTGGCCAATGGGAGGTTGTATTGCAATGTGGTGAGGCTACAATTCTGAAACAGTGACATTGCTGCATTTGTTGAACACTGAGCAGCATCTTTCCAACCAGGGGGAGCAGGTGTAGACGCCATGTTGAAGTTGGTGGCGCAGCGGTAGAGTTGCTGCCTCACAGCGCCGGAGACCCGGGTTCGATCCCGACCACGGGTGCTGTCGGAACGGAGTTTGCACGTTCTCCCCGTGACCTGCGCGGGTTGCCTCCGAGATCTTCGGTTTCCTCCCACACTAGAAAGACGTGCGTGGGTTTGTAGGTTAATTGGCTTGTGTATAAATGTCAAAACTGTCGCTAGAGCGTGTGGGATGGTGTTAGTGTGCGGGGATCGCTGGTCGGCACGGACCCGGTGGGCCGAAGGGCCTGTTTCCGCGCTGTATCGTGAAACTAAACAACACCACCGCCGCTTTGATAGGGAGAGGTAGACTTTAGACCCGGTGGTGAGAGCAGGAATGGCAATGTGCGTGCCATTCGGGCGGTGTGTGACTGGTTGGCAACCTGCTACCTCTGCCCTTTCCTCAGCCATTTGATGCCCAAACCATCATGCATGCCTGATTCACCGGGCATCGGTTCACCAGGTTAATTCCCGGGATGGCGGGACTGACGTATGATGAAAGAATGGGTCGACTGGGCTTGTATTCACTGGAATTGGGAAGGATGAGAGGGAATCTTATAGAGGGAGTACAGAGAAGGTTCACCACACTGATTCCTGGGATGGCAGGACTTTCATATGAAGAAAGACTGGATAGACTCGGCTTGTACTCGCTAGAATTTAGAAGATTGAGGGGGGATCTTATAGAAACTTACAAAATTCTTAAGGGGTTGGACAGGCTAGATGCAGGAAGATTGTTCCCGATGTTGGGGAAGTCCAGAACAAGGGGCCACACAGTTTAAGGATAAGGGGGAAATCTTTTAGGACCGAGATGAGAAAAACATTTTTCACACAGAGAGTGGTGAATCTGTGGAATTCTCTGCAACAGAAGGTAGTTGAGGCCACAGTTCATTGGCTATATTTAAGAGGGAGTTAGATGCGGCCCTTGTGGCTAAAGGGATCAGGGGGTATGGAGAGAAGGCAGGGATGGGATACTGAGTTGGATGATCAGCCATGATCATATTGAATGGCAGTACAGGCTCGAAGGGCCGAATGGCCTACTCCTGCACCTATTGTCTATGTTTCTATGTTAAGCACCGGTCTGGCTTTTCTATATTGTGGGCGATGGAAATGTACGTTGCTTTTCGAGTTAAAATGGGACATTCGTGGAGTTAACAATTTCAGGAATCTTGTATTTAGCAGGGAGTTAAATCAAAAAAATGGCCTTAAGAAGGATTGGAAATACTTGTTGCAGTCATCAGAGCCGTAGAGAACTGTAATCCAACGTGACACTTTCCTGATTTGGATTCCGATTCAGATTAGTTTAATGTTATATACACCAGGGTGCACTGAAATTCCTTCATCACATGAAGCTCAATCAGTGAAAGTGTATGGTGATGGCAGTTGATAGATGCGTTTATTGTCACGTGTACCGAGGTACAGTGAAAAGCTCTTGTTGTGCCAGTCGGCAGAAAGACAATAATACAACAATGAATGCAAAGCTGCAGAATGATGCAAAGATACCTGTTGGAAGGTTTTAAGAAAAGGGAGTAAGCCATTTAGAACGGAGACGAGGAAACACTTTTTCTCACAGAGAGTTGTGAGTCTGTGGAATTCTCTGCCTCAGAGGGCGGTGGAGGCAGGTTCTCTGGATGCTTTCAAGAGAGAGCTAGATAGGGCTCTTAAAGATAGCGGAGTCAGGGGATATGGGAAGAAGGCAGGAACGGGGTACTGATTGTGGATGATCAGCCGTGATCACGTTGAATGGCGGTGCTGGCTCGAAGGGCCGAATGGCCTACTCCTGCACCTATTGTCTATTGTCTATTGTCTATTGTCTAAGTCAATGTTCATACCGCTGGGGTGTAAACTACCCAAGTGAAATATGGCGGTGCTGGCTCGAAGGGCCGAATGGCCTACTCCTGCACCTATTGTCTATTGTCCATTGTCAAATTATGTTGGAAGCCATGAGATCAATGTGCCACATTGTAGAGTGATGAGTTGGACATTCACGGGCCTGTCCCACTGACGCGACATTTTCGATGACTGCCCGGGACCCCGTCATAGGTTGTTGCAGGTCACCGAAAACTTTCAACGTGTTGAAAACCCAGCGGTGACCAGAAAGACGCTCCGACTCTTTGGGCGACTGAGGGCATGTCGCGGGGTGAAGCCTCTATGGCCGTGAGTAGTCGCCCAAAGAGTCGTACCTTGTTCTAGTCGCCGCTGGATTTGCAACACGTTGAACATTTTCACGGACCTGCTGCGACTATGACGGGTGCCGGCAAGTTGCCGAAAAAGTCACGTAAGTGGGACAGGCCCTTAATACTGATTATTCCGCCACTCAGTGCATCCCCCCACCTCACTTGTGTTTGAAGGGGAAGAGAAATGTATAACGTCAAAGAACGGAAAACAACATTTTAAAAGCCTAAAATGTAAACTTCTAATTTTTCCTCAATAGTCACTGGTTCTAGGTGGCGCAGTGGTAGAGTTGCTGCCTCACGGCGGCAGAGACCCGGGTTTGATCGCCACCACGGGAGCAGCCTGTACGGACCCTGTCTCACGGTGCGAGTTGACCCACGAGGTACCCCCCGAGTTTAAAACAAATCTGACTCGTGGCAATCACGTACGATTAACGTCGGAACTCGTGGACGCAACTTAGCGGCTCGTGGCGCTAACGGCGGGTACCCGTGAAACTTGTCAACTCTTGGAAACATTCAAACAGTTTTCCACGAGTAAAATGGACTGCTGAAGTTAAAAATTGAAACATTTAAACTCGTTGTAAGAACGTGGTGGCCCGTGCGTTTACCTTGGCGTCTCGTGAGTCTACCGTGGTCTCGGGAACTCTTTAACTCAGCGGGCAGGCAGAGTTAAAGACTCTGGAGAGAAGGAACTGGGTGACGGGACGACGTTTCTCTTGAGCCTCGCAATGAAAGGAGAATGGATTTCATATAATTATGAGTTACCCTTGTACTTCAGCGTGTTAGTGCGCGGGGATCGCTGGCCGGCGCGGACTCGATGGGCCAAAGGGCCTGCGTCCCTCAACTAAACTAACCCAGTTATCAATGTTCGCTTGTTCGCTTTAAACGCCTTTGTCTTCTGTTGTATGTGGCGATGGTTTTGAAATGGGTTAACTCGTCTGATGGAATAGTGAACAAAGGAATATTCCTTGAATGTGTTGAGCCTTTGTATGCAGTATTTGCAAAGATAATTTCAAGGCCATTGTCTATAAAACTCGTAGATTTTCGGGACTTTATTATCTCGCGCATGGGATTTCGGGAGGACAGCTTTCAAATAGACTTGAGAACACTGTTCCTTCTGACTTGTCTCCAATCTCCCTGTGAGAATATAGAGGACGCCACTCCTCTTGGACATGTGATCTATTCACACCAACTGCACAGTGCAAATGCTGAACATTGGGAAAAACTTATAAAATACCGTGATGAAAATAGAATTATTCTTATATTAAATTCTTTGAAGCAAAACTAAGTGATAAATTAAATTAATTCCTGCAACAACTTTTTTTTAAAAATCCACCGCTTCCTTGGATATAGGGGTTATGAATAGAACATAAATAGTTAAGGCAGCTTACTCCATAATTTAATTAAAAAATATAATCTGCTTTTGCAGAAAGTAAAATGAAGCCAGCAGAGATTAAGTTCGATAACAGTTGAGTTCCAGCAACTTTAATTTGAGGAGGAGATTGTTGTTATTTTCGGGTAAACGAGACGTTGGCACGCAGTCTCACAGCGCCAGAGACCCGGGTTCGATCCTGACCTTGGGTGCCGTCTGTGACCACATGGGTTTCCTCCCACACTCCAAAGACGTGCGGCGTTGTAGGTTAATTGGCTTCGGTAAAATTGTCATTGTGTAGGATGGCTTTAGTGAGAACTGGTGTAAATGGGTCATTGGAAATCCGCATGGACTCGATGGGCCGAACGGCCTGTTTCCATGCTGTATCTCCAAAACTAAATTGGTAAGAACAGGTGATCGCTGGTCGGTTTGGACTCAATAGACAATAGAATATAGGTGCAGGAGTAGGCCATTCGGCCCTTCGAGCCAGCATCGCCATTCATAGAAACATAGAAACATAGACAATAGGTGCAGGAGTAGAGGCCATTCGGCCCCTCGAGCCAGCATCGCCATTCATAGAAACATAGAAACATAGACAATAGGTGCAGGAGTAGAGGCCATTCGGCCCCTCGAGCCAGCACCGCCATTCATAGAAACATAGAAACATAAGACAATAGGTGCAGGAGTAGAGGCCATTCGGCCCCTCGAGCCAGCACTGCCATTCATAGAAACATAGAAACATAGACAATAGGTGCAGGAGTAGAGGCCATTCGGCCCCTCGAGCCAGCACCGCCATTCATAGAAACATAGAAACATAGAAAATAAGTGCAGGAGTAGGCCATTCGGCCCCTCGAGCCCCCGCCATTCGAGAAACCTACACCATTCGCGAGCATGCACCATATGATATGATCATGGCTGATCATCCAACTCAGTATCCCTGTACCCTGCCTTCTCTCCATACCCCCTGATCCCTTTAGCCACAAGGGCCACATCTAACTCCCTCTTAAATATAGCCAATGAACTGTGGCCTCAACTACCTTCTGTGGCAGAGAATTCCACAGATTCACCACTCTCTGTGTGAAAAATTTTTTTCTCATCTCGGTCCTAAAAGATTTCCCCCTTATCCTTAAACTGTGTGACCCCTAGTTCTGGACTTCCCCAACATCGGGAACAATCTTCCTGCTTCTAGCCTGTCAATCACTGTCAATGTGATCATGGCTGATCATCCCCAATCAGTGCCCCGTTCCTGCCTTCTCCCCATATCCCCTGACTCCGCTATCTTTAAGAGCCCTATCTAGCTCTCTCTTGAAAGTATCCAGAGAACCGGCCTCCACCGCCCTCTGAAGGGCCTGTTTCCACGCTGTGTCCTTCAATTAAATTCAATTCAATTGGCATCGGTTGAAGATAATAACTTACAAAATTACGAGCAAAAATGTGCACTCAAAGATTTGTATGGAGTTTAAAATTTACATTAGCATCAAATGTATCAAAATCATTTCTCACTTCAGCTATTTATTTAGTGAACAGTGAAACAACTATGCCTATTCTTTACAGATTGAAATGGAAATAGTCTGTGAATATTTCGTGTGACATTTAAATTAGGTAATTCAGCCAGCGACTAGGTTATGGAAAACAAAGAAGGGACTTGTGGACTAGGGAAGTCTCATTAATTGCTTTTTTGTTACCAATTTGTCTCGAACAGAAGACTGGAGTTAGGTCGGCAGATATGAGTCAACAAAAAAGCATGGTGCCTTTTAACGCCAAAAACGTCTGAGTGTTCGTTTAGTTTCGTTTAGTTTCGAGATCCAGCGTAGAAACAGGCCCTTCGGCCCGCTGTGTCCATGCTGACCAGCGATCCTCGCCCCATCCTACACACACTAGCGACAATTTTTAAACATTTTTACTGAAGCCAATTAACCTTCAAAAGTTGCACGTCTTTGGAGCGTGGGAGGAGCCCACGGCTCAAAGTCAAAGCCCCCGGCTGGCGATGGCGATTGTCCCGCGGCCATTAAAGCCACGCCGGGTGGTGCGAGGTCGCACACCGGGTTCTTGGTGTTAGAGCCCCCGGCGTGCGCTCGCAGAGTCCCGCGGCCATTCCAAGCCGCGCGGGGCGGTGATGTTAGGCCCCGCTGCAGGAGCTCTTCGACCCCGCAACTCGGGCGGGGGAAGTCGCCGTTGCGAGAGCCCTGAAAAGCGGTCTCCCTCCAGGGACCCGCGGGCTCCCGCTGCCGCCGTCCACAGACCTGCAGTGAAACCTCCGACTCTCCGGTCGGGCCGCAGCAGCAGCAGCAGCAGCGCTCCTCCACCGCTCCACCCGCTCCGGACTCGGCCAGCCCCGCGACGGTGACGGTGAGTCGTAGCACCAGAGTCCCCGGTCTCTTCCTGTTGGAGGCCGCTCCTCGTTGCAGCCCCAACGATAACGGAGACCCGACGAGAAAAGGTCGGGTCTCCCGTGCAGGGAGAGATTTAAAAGTTTTCCCCTCCCTCCCACACACACACACACCCCAACAAAAAAAATAACAAAAACTACATAAAAACATAGACAGAAAATAATAAAACGCGGACAGACTGCAGAGGCCGCTGCTGACGAGAGTCGCGCCGAAACCGAAGATCTCGGGGAGACAGCGCCCGTAGTTGGGATCGAACTCGGGACCCTGGCGCTGTGAGGCAGCAACTCTACCGCTGAGCCACCTGTTCAAGTGTTACCAAAAAGAATTTCATTGCCAAGCCTCATCAGGAAATATGAGGGCAGGTGATTCAAAAACTGGAATAAACAGTAATGCTTTGATGGTTGACAAGGGAAGATAAGAGAGGGGGAGAAGCTTCAGAAAATTATGGTCTTGATAAATATAGACATAGTCAGCAATATTAAGTCACAAATACTCAAGGGGTCAAGTAGTAGAATCGCAGAGTGATCCCGCCTTTGTGGTTCGCCATGTCTACGCTGACCGACTAATATCCGAAACGTCACCCATTCCTTCTCTCCAGAGATGCTGCCTGTCCCGCTGAGTCACTCCAGCTTTTAGTGTCTATCTTCGGTTTAAACCAGCATCTGCAGTTCCTTCCGACACAGTTGTACTTTCACTACAGCTGCTTGTTTTAGAAACATAGAAACATAGAAATTAGGAGCAGGAGTAGAGGCCATTCGGCCCTTCGAGCCTGCACCGCCATTCGATATGATCATGGCTGATCATCCAACTCAGTATCCCGTCCCAGCCTTCTCTCCATACCCTCTGATCCCCTTAGCCACAAGGGCCACATCTAACTCCCTCTTAAATATAGCCAATGAACTGTGGCCTCAACTACCTTCTGTGGCAGAGAATTCCAGAGATTCACCACCCTCTGTGTGAAAAAAGTTCTTCTCATCTCGGTTTTAAAGGATTTCCCCCTTATCCTTAAGCTGTGACCCCTTGTCCTGGACTTCCCCAACATCGGGAGCAAACTTCCTGCATCTAGCCTGTCCAACCCCTTAAGAATTTTGTACGTTTCTATAAGATCCCCTCTCAATCTCCTAAATTCTAGAGAGTATAAACCAAGTCTATCCAGTCTTTCTTCATAAGACAGTCCTGACATCCCAGGAATCAGTCTGGTGAACCTTCTCTGCACTTCTCTGCACAGTCTGGTGAACCTTCTCTGCACTCCCTCTATGGCAATAATGTCCTTCCTCTGATTTGGAGACCAAAACTGTACGCAATACTCCAGGTGTGGTTTTGCACTGATGTCTTATTTATTAAAGCAGTCCTTTTTCTTTTTTCGTTTAAGAAGGAACTGCAGATGCTGGAAAATCGAAGGAGGACAAAAATGCTGGAGAAACTCAGCGGGCGAGGCAGCATCTATGGGGCGAAGGAAATAGGCAACGTTTCGGGACGAAACGTCGCCTATTTCCTTCACTCCATAGATACTGCCTCACCCGCTGAGTTTCCCCAGCATTTTTGTCCACCTATTTTTTTTTTATTGTCTTGGAGAATGCTAGGTATGAATTGTGTATTTCTTAATTTTTTTAATCTTGAAAGGAGCATTAATTTTGACCTGCGAATCCTCCCCAGCTCGCTTGGCACCCTTTGGTCCGCTAGCCGTGCTCGGGGGGGGAAGCGAGCCTCTGACACAGCGCTGGAGAATACACCTTCGGCTTGTACACGCTAGAATCCATTTATTTATTTATTTATTTATTTACTTATTCATTCATCCATTCATCCATTCATGCATTCATTCATCCATGCATTCATTCATTCATCATTCATTCAATCATTCATTCATACATTCATTCATTCAATCATTCATTCAATCATTCATTCATTCATTCATTCATCCATGCATTCATTCATTCATTCATTCAATCATTCATTCATTCATACATTCATCCATTCATTTATTTATTTATTTATTTGTTTGTTTGTTTGTTTTTTTTGTTTATTTTATTAGAAGTTAATACAGCACAAAACAGTACAGTGGAACCTAATTTTAGGTGCCAACTATGTAATGCCGTAATCCATTCTATGTACAATCTCTAGTTGTTATGTTATGTTATGAGAAGGGAAGTAAGCAAGACAAGAAAAAAGAAAACAATAGAAAGAGGAAAAAGTGGAAAAAATAGATGGTAGAGAGTAGAAAAACGTGAAGCGTGTATATAAAAAATAAAAAAAGGAAGAGAGAAAGTGGAAAAGTAGAAATAGAAGAGAAGGCCCCTTAAAAGAGAATTTTTCAAATCTGTATTCGGAGATGTAGATCTATCCGTGTCATGAACTGAATGTATTTAACCATATAACCATATAACAATTACAGCACGGAAACAGGCCATCTCGGCACTACAAGTCCATGCCGAACAATTTTTTTTTCCCCTTAGTCCCACCTGCCTGCACTCATACCATAACCCTCCATTCCCTTCTCATCCATATGCCTAACCAATTTATTTTTAAATGATACCAATGAACCTGCCTCCACCACTTCCACTGGGAGCTCATTCCACACCGCCACCACTCTCTGCGTAAAGAAGTTCCCCCTCATATTACCCCTAAACTTCTGTCCCTTAATTCTGAAGTCATGTCCTCTTGTTTGAATCTTCCCTATTCTCAAAGGGAAAAGCTTGTCCGCATCAACTCTGTCTATCCCTCTCATCATTTTAAAGACCTCTATCAGGTCCCCCCTTAACCTTCTGCGCTCCAGAGAATAAAGACCTAACTTATTCAACCTATCTCTGTAACTTAGTTGTTGAAACCCAGGCAACATTCTAGTAAATCTCCTCTGTACTCTCTCTATTTTGTTGACATCCTTCCTATAATTGGGCGACCAAAATTGTACACCATACTCCAGATTTGGTCTCACCAATGCCTTGTACAATTTTAATATTACATCCCAGCTTCTATACTCAATGCTCAATATCTATTTATTTATTTTATTTATTCCGAACAAGTAAAGACATGAAAGACATTAATAGCAACAACATCGAAATGATCAAACAATTGGACGTTGCAATCAATATTTACAAGCAATGAAAAGAACCAAAAGCAAATTTCCAATGTCCAACTCTGTGTCTGTACAAGCTCGAAAAGGAGTGAGAAGAAGAATAACTTATTAAATCTCACCACTTTTCCCCAACACTTCTACCATATTTAAAAATCAATTAATTATTAATAATAATACTACCCCAAGCAATTTCTCATAATACCTACAGACATATATATACATACAACTATTATACACATACAAACTTCATATATGAAGTAACCAAACATAAGTAAACAATTGTAAAGCAATAGATAAGCATTAACTCCCAATTGTCAACCATCCCCTCCATCCCGGTACCCCTTGAAAATTATTTTTTTGATATATCATTTTAAAATGATTCATGTTTGTACATTGCTTTAATTCCTCGTTCAATTTGTTCCACACTCCCACTCCACAAACCGAAATACAAAAGGTTTTTGCTAGTCGTACGGACTCTGTGTTTCTTAAAATTAAATATTCCTCTTTTT
>NC_073416.1:4615236-4680236 GCF_028641065.1 Leucoraja erinaceus
GGGGGTGGGGGTGGGGTGGGAGGGGGGGGGAAACTTTTTGAATCTCTCCCTGTACTGAGACCCGACCTTTTCTCGTCGGGTCTCAGTCGTCGTTGAGGCCGTAACGAGGAGCGGCCTCCATCAGGAAGAGACCGTGGACTCAGGTGTCGACTCACCTCACCGTCGCGGAGCTGGCCGGGTCCGGAGCGGTGGAGGAGCGCTGCTGCTGATGCTGTTGCTGCTGCTGCTGCTGCTGCTGCTGCCGGAGAGTCGGAGGCTCTCTACAGGTCTGTGGACAGCGGCGCTGGGAGCCCACGGCTCCCTGGGGGGAGACCGCTTTTCGGGGCTTCTGCGGCGGCGACTTCTCCCGCCCGAGTTGCGGGGTCGAAGAGCTCCTGGAGCGGGGCCTGACATCGCTGCCCCGCGCGGCTGGAATGGCCGCGGACTCTGCAAGCGCACGCCGGGGGCTCCAACACCAAGACCCGGTGTGCGACCTCGCACCACCCGGCGTGGCTTTAATGGCCGCGGGACAATCGCCATCGCCAGCCGGGGGCTATGACTTTGACTCTGACATCGGGGGGGGGGAGAGTGCAGTGGAGAGATACGTTTATTTGGCCTCCATCACAGTTATGTGATGGATGTTTATGTTAAATGTAATTATGTTGTGTCTGGGGTCTATTTGTGTGTTATGTATGGCTGCAGAAACGGCATTTCGTTTGGACCTCCAGGGGTCCAAATGACAAATAAATTGATTCTGATTCTGATTCTGATCTCTCTGGAGCGCAGAAGGTTAAGGGGGGACTTGATAGAGGTCTTTAAAACGATGAGAGGGATAGACAGAGTTGATGTGGACAAGCTTTTCCCTTTGAGAATAGGGAAGATTCAAACAAGAGGACATGACTTCAGAATTAAGGGACAGAAGTTTAGGGGTAACATGAGGGGGAACTTCTTTACTCAGAGAGTGGTAGCGGTGTGGAATGAGCTTCCAGTGGAAGTGGTGGAGGCAGGTTCGTTGGTATCATTTAAAAATAAATTGGATAGGCATATGGATGAGAAGGGAATGGAGGGTTATGGTATGAGTGCAGGCAGGTGGGACTAAGGGAAAAAAAGTTGTTCGGCACGGACTTGTAGGGCCGAGATGGCCTGTTTCCGTGCTGTAATTGGTTATATGGTTATATGGTTATATCCCCCACACAACGGGATCAACATTCCCCACTGTGAGGGAAGGCATCTTCCTCGTGTTCATCCGTGGTTCGGGGCCTTTTGA
Organism: Leucoraja erinaceus; assembly: GCF_028641065.1. NCBI lineage: Eukaryota > Metazoa > Chordata > Chondrichthyes > Rajiformes > Rajidae > Leucoraja > Leucoraja erinaceus. The sequence goes on from NC_073416.1 coordinate 4,616,483, forward strand.
GGCCTCCGCAGTCGCCACTACGGGCGGCCCGATGTTCAGGCCCGGGATGATGGAAGCACCGGCATCGGAACGGAAGAACACTCTCAGCGGCTTGGAGTTTCCGAATCGGCCGCTTCCGACCGGAGACCGCGGCTCCCAAAGTCCACAGGCCCAGCTGGATTATCAGCTTCTATTAGCCTTAGAAGATGGTGACCAAACACTGCAGTTGCCTGTAAGTGGCACACTACTACAATGGTGCCTTTTGTTGGCGTTTCGATGACTCAGCTAGTGTTGGCAGCCAGGAGAAGAGACGTTTAATCCCAAGTGCGCAGTTTCACACCCATCCTCTCAATCTCATCCTTGCTTTGGCTGCCATCGAGATTGCCGACATCTCTCCATTTCGTCTGGAAATCGGCGGCAAATTCGCGCGTTTAAATGGACACGTTGAAAGAAGCGTATTCAACTGTGTACGGGTGAAAAATGAAAAGCTATTCTACGTTTGATAAAGGCAGTTTTTTTTCATTCTCGGGAGTTGAAAGCGACACATTCCAAGTCAAGTCAAGTCAAGTCAAGTTTATTTGTCACATACACATACGAGATGTGCAGTGAAATGAAAGTGGCAATGCTCGCGGACTTTTGTGCAAAAGACAAACAACAAAACAACCAAACAAATTATAAACACAATCATAACACACATATTCTTTTACATAATAAATAATAGAAGGAAAATACGTTCTTGTAGAGTTAGTCCCTGGTGAGATGGGCGTTTACAGTCCGAATTGCCTCTGGGAAGAAACTCCTTCTCAACCTCTCCGTTCTCACTGCATGGCAACGGAGGCGTTTGCCTGACCGCAGCGGCTGGAACAGTCCGTTGCAGGGGGTGGAAGAGGTCTCTCATGATTTTGTTTGCTCTGGAGTTGCACCTCCTGTTGTATAGTTCCTGCAGTGGGGTGAGTGAAGTTCCCATAGTGCGTTCGGCCGAACGCACTACTCTCTGCAGAGCCTTCTTGTCCTTGGCAGAGCAATTCCCAAACCAGATGGTAATGTTCCCGGACAAGATGCTTTCCACCGCCGCTGCGTAGAAGCACTGGAGGATCCTCGGAGAGGGAAATCCTACATGTATCCATGAATGCAAACCTTTCAACGAACTCTGTCCCACTGTACGATATTGGCTTTCTCAGATTATATTCAAAGACATTTCACGCTACCCAAAGAGATTCAGCATACATTGTGGAAGAAATAAAATTGCTTTTCGATATCTATAATGTGTTCAAAACTACAGGTAGAAATACGGCCTATATTATGCCACCGACCATCTACCTCATCGGAGATCCTCAGCCTATCTTTAATCGGGTTTTACCCAACCTTATCTTGCACTAAACGTTATTCCCTTTTTCCTGTATCTCATGTGGAGGAATGGGTGACGTTTCGGATCACTTCTCCCTTCTCTCCAGAGATGCTGCTGCACCCGCTGAGTTTCTCCAGCACTTTTGTCTACCTTCGATTTTCCAGCATCTGCAGTTCCTTCTTAAACCCTTTGCCATATCTGGACTCAGAACAGCTCTGACCCTAATCCTGTCTCTGGCTCCATGTTTGAACTTGATATTGCCCTTGATAGAAACATAGAAACATAGACAATTAGGTGCAGGAGTAGGCCATTCGGCCCTTCGAGCCTGCACCGCCATTCAATATGATCATGGCTGATCATCCAAATCATCCCGTACCTGCCTTCTCTCCATACCCCCTGATCCCCTTAGCCAGAAGGGCCACATCTAACTCCCTCTTAAATATAGCCAATGAACCGTGGCCTCAACTACCCTCTGTGGCAGAGAGTTCCAGAGATTCACCACTCTCTGTGTGAAAAAAGTTCTTCTCATCTCGGTTGATATTCACACACTTATGACCACCCTGTATCTATACACTGTAGATGGATCGATTGTAATCAGAAGGGTCTCGACCCGAAACGGCACCCATTCTTTCTCTCCAGAAATGCTGCCTGACCTGCTGAGTGACTCCAGCATTTTGTGTCTAACTGCGATTGTAATCCTGCATTGTCTTTCTGCTGACTGGTTAGCACGCGACAAAAGGCTTTTCACTGTACCTCGGTACACGTGACAATAAACTAAACTAAATCCTAATGAAAAACCTATGACAAATGTCAAAGGATATGTTGTCTGTCTTAAGTGAAGCTTAAATGAATAACATTACTACTGCCTTAACAGCTGCTGCATTTCCACACAGAGCTCATTCATTTCCTTTCATTCATATGCTTTTGATATTATTTCTTTTGCCATCCCCACTGCCCCAGTCCGATTTATGATTCTTCTCCCCAATTAAGGATCTGACCTCATCAGTCGTTTAGTTTAATTTAGAGATACAGCGCGGAAACAGGCCCTTCAGCCCACCGAGTCCGCACCGACCAGTGATCCCCGCACACTGACACTATCCTACACACACTAGGGACAATTTTTACATTTACACCAAGCCAATTAACCTACAAACCTGTACGTCTTTGGAGTGTGGGAGGAAACCGAAGATCTCGGAGAAAATCTCCCCGCAGGTCACGGGCAGAACGTACAAACTCCGTACAGACAGCGCCCGTAGTCGGGATCGAACCCGGGTCTCTGACGCTGCAAGCGCGGTAAGGCAGCAACTCTACCGCTGCGCCACTGTGCCGCCTGCATAGTACATTAACTGTTTTTCATTATTAGTTTGTCAATATTAGTTATAGAAGTTTGGTGATAAATAAATGATCCACATAATGAAATGATATAGTTGATGAATCAACCATAACTTGCCTGGCGTTTCCCTAAGAACTGTTCTTGCGCTTGTGTACTAAGACAAACTTGTTTCTGAAGAAGAGTCTCGACCCGAAACGTTCCCCATTCCTTCTCTCCAGAGATGCTGCCTGTCCCGCTGACTTACTCCAGCATGTTATATCTATCTTCGGTGTAAACCAGCATCTGCAGTTCCTACGTATTCACTCAGTAGCCCCCAGGTAACAAGATACGGAGGTGTCTGACAGTGTGGAGATGATGCTGAAACTACAACTTTGCCGCTTTGAATTCTTGCTGATCGTCTGATCGAGAGTTTGCAATTATGGGGAATCAAGTATGCGTGACATTGCAATGAATAATAACATATTAACATATGAGAAGCAGCATAATTTTTTTATGAATGGAAGTATCCTGTACAGGAGTTCCGATTCCAAAATGACTATCAACAACAACCTCTATTTACATAGTGCTGTAGAGTTGTCACAGAAACATAGTCCAATCAATTTAACAGTATCACAAGAAATATTACCACAGATCGGCCAAAGGCGTATGTTTTACATAGAAATATAGAAACATAGAAAATACTGTAGGTGCAGGAGCAGGCCATTCAGCCCTTCGAGCCAGCACCGTCAATATGATCATGGCCGATCATCCAGAAACAGTACCCCGTTCCTGCTTTCTCCCCATCATCCCTAGATTCCGTTAGCCCTAAGAGCAATATCCAACTCTCTCTTGAATACATCCAGTGACTTGGCCTCCACTGACTTCCCCAGATTCACAACTCTCTGGGTGAGAGACTCGGTCCTCATCTCAGTTCTTCAGAAACACTTGGAAGGGGAAGGGAGAGGTAAAGATGCTGGTAGGTTTAGGAATGGAGCTGAAGGCCACTGTGTTTCTCCATCTTCAGCTGTCTGTGGCTGAAAAAGTTAAAATTGCCAATGTCCAAGAATCTAGAATTAGGAGAATTGCCGAGATCTGAACAATTCCGTGTTGGAGAGATAGGGGCGGGCAGCGGCGTGGCGGGAATCCGAAACTAGTGCACACATTTGAAAATCGAAGCATCGGAGTCAATGTAGGTCAGCGAGCCTAGCCGTGATGGGTGAATGGAACTTGGTGCAAGTTAAAATCAGCGTTTTATGCAAGAGAGCAAAAGGCAGCTCCATGCCATCACTGTAAGACATGATTGATGAAACAAGATGTTTCAGTTTTAGATATTAATAAACATTGATATTTTCTTTCAAGGGAGGGCGTTTTTTTTATAGACTCTTAGGATAACACGGCAGCAATATTGCCTTGTGTTGCAATATTATAAAAATCTGGTTGAAACTATCCCGATCAAACTCCGCTCACGTACTTAGCGTTGCTGCATTTCTGATTCATACAAGTTTGCTTTTGTAACAGCTTGAAAAGGGTCTTTGTTGCAAATGATGACTGGCGCTGTTTTTTGTACATGGTTGGGAAAAGATTCAGAAATTCAGCATTCTCATCCGTGAGCCGTGAGCCAAGATATTTGCTGGTGCCTTTTTTTTTGGGGGGGGGGGGGGGGGGGGGGGGGGGGGGGGGGGAAAGTCGCATTGTGTCTCTTTATTGCCAAAGTTCAGCGTTTATGGCAAAGGTATAAAACGGGGAACGCATTAATCTGTAGAAAATGTGTTAATCAGCTCTGAAGCTGAATAAGGCAGGGGAGTGGGATACATGGCTGGAATGTCTCACTGCGCTGGTGGCCTGACTTTAACAAGCATTAAATTAGTGTGAAAGGAGGCGGTTTAACAAGCAACACGATCTGCCAGATTCGGAGTTAATCACTGAATTAAACACAAAAACTAACAGCCCTAGCACACGAGGAGGGAATTAGACACAGTGAAGGGGGAGAACTTAGAGGATTACTGAGGAACAGACAAAGAGAAGAAGGGGGGAGCAGTCAAAGAAAAAAAATGGTACAGATCGCGTGTGTGAAGCGAGGGGGAGGAATGCCAGGACAGAACCGTCAAATATTTCACGATTCAAGATTCAAAATTCAAGAGAGTTTGTTGTCATTCGGCTTGTACTCGCTCGAATTTAGAAGATTGAGGGGGGGATCTTATGCCTGAGGAAGGACATTCTTGCCATAGACGGGGTACAGAGAAGGTTCACCAGACTGATTCCTGGGATGGCAGGACTTTCATATGAAGAAAGACTGGATAGACTCGGCTTGTACTCGCTAGAATTTAGAAGATTGAGGGGGGGATCTTATAGAAACTTACAACATTCTTAAGGGGTTGGACAGGCTAGATGCAGGAAGATTGTTCCCGATGTTGGGGAAGTCCAGGACAAGGGGCCACACACACACACAGTTTAAGGATAAGGGGGAAATCTTTTAGGACCGAGATGAGGAAAACATTTTTCTTCACACACAGAGAGTGGTGAATCTGTGGAATTCTCTGCCACAGAAGGTAGTTGAGGCCACACAGTTCATTGGCTATATTTAAGAGGGAGTTAGATGTGGCACTTGTGGCTAAAGGGATCAGGGGGTATGGAGAGAAGGCAGGGACGGGATACTGAGTTGGATGATCAGCCATGATCATATTGAATGGCGAATGGTGCAGGCTCGAAGGGCCGAATGGCCTCTACTCCTGCACCTGTTTTCTATGTTTCTATGTGTCCCTGATAGGGCAATGAAATCCTTGCTTTGCTTCAGCACAACAGAACATAGTAGGCAATGACTGCAGAACAGATCAGTGTGTCCATATACCGTTATACAACAGGTCTCGGGAAGCAAGAGATGAGAAAAGTTGACCCGTTGCAAGAAAAGACCTTTGTTTCAAACTGGGATGTGTTCTGAAAATGTCTAATTGTGGCTTCGAATGATTGTTTTGTTTACTGCTTCTGAACGCAAAAAAAGAAAATGTGTTTGCGTGGACGAGAGAATGCTGTCGGAGCATTCCAAAGTTTGATGTCCGAAGGAACTGCAGATGCTGGTCTGCACTGAAGAAAAAGCGCAAAGTGCTGGAGTAACTCTGAAGAAGGGTCTCGACTCAGCGGGACAGGCGGCATCTCTGGAGAGAAGGAATCTCGTGCCGAGATTCCTTCTCTCCAGAGATGCTGCCTGTCCCGCTGAGTCGAGACCCTTCTTCAAAGTTACTCCAGCATTTTGTGTCTGTGTTCTCTGTCGATTTGTTAAATGACAAATGTCGCCTGCAGTGCCATTCATTTGGCACGTGTGTCGGTTTGGTTCGGATGTCAAGACCTTTGAGTCCACAGGTTAATGTGTCACGCCCCACTTTGATTAGATCAGGCTCATTAGACAAGTGCGACACTTGCCTTTGGATGCGATGTCAACATATGGAGGAGTTGCAACCCTGGGCACCCGAGAGCCAACTAAAACAAATTCATTGTTTATTTGATTCCTTGCTGTTTCTGAGAATTGGCTAAATGAATCACCGCTGTTGTGACTGCTCACATAACAGCGGCCGTTGCATTTCAAAGCATTTCATTTCTGCTGTACGTGGAACACTCAGGGACTTTTCTGGTGTTTAAGAGGGAACTGCAGATGCTGGAGAATCGAAGGTTACACAAAAAAGCTGGAGAAACTCAGCGGGTGCAGCAGCATCTATGGAGCGAAGGAAATAGGCAACGTTTCAGGCCGAAACCCTTCTTCAGACTGATCGGGGGCGGGGGTGGGTGGGGACAAGAAAGGGAAAAGGAGGAGGTGCCCGAAGGCTGGGGGATGGGAGGAGACAGCAGGGGGGCTGAGGAAGGGGAGGAGACAGCAAGGACTAACAAAATTGGGAGAATTCGATGTTCATGCCCCCGGGATGCAGACTCCCCAAACGGAATATGAGGTGCTGTTCCTCCAATTTCCGGTGCTGCTCGCTGTGGCCATGGAGGAGACCCAGGACAGAGAGGTCGGAGGCGGAGTGGGAGGGGGAGTTGAAGTGCTGATCCACCGGGAGGTCAGCTTGGTTATTGCGGACCGAGCGGAGGTGTTCGGCGAAACGATCGCCCAACCTCCGCTTGGTCTCACCGATGTAGATCTGCTGACATCTAGAGCAGCGGACGCAATAGATGAGGTTGGAAGAGATGCAGGTAAACCTCTGTCACACCTGGAACGATTGCTTGGGTCCTTGAACGGAGTCGAGGGGGGAGGTAAAGGGGCAAGTGTTGCATCTCTTGCGGTTGCGAACTTTTCTGATGCTGCTGTACACCAATTGACGGGGTTTTTCTAAGTCAATGTCACGGACTGAAGCTTTCGCCGCCCGTGTCCTTCCTCGCGATGGCTTGCCGCTGTGACAATTTGAATCTGCACTGCACCCAACAATGGCTGAGTTGCTCCAGCATTTTGTGCCCATCTCCAGTGGCAAGCAGCAGATGCAATTCCTTCCTCCACCCTAGAACCCATTGTCCATTCCAGTGTGTTATGTCGCGTTACGTTAATTAGGTTAAGCTCAATAGTCCAACTTTTCCCGAAGTTCGGATGACTGATAATAGACAATAGACAATAGGTGCGGGAGTAGAGGCCATTCGGCCCTTCGATCCAGCACCGCCATTCAATGTGATCATGGCTGATCATCCCTGCAGAGAAGTAGAAGGGTCTTGACCTGAAACGTCACCCATTCAATAGACAATAGACAATAGGTGCAGGAGTAGGCCATTCGGCCCTTCGATCCAGCACCGCCATTCAATGTGATCATGGCTGATCATCCCCAATCAGTACCCAGTTCCTGCCTTCTCCCCATATCCCCTGACTCCACTATCTTTAAGAGCCCTATCTAGCTCTCTCTTGAAAGTATCCAGAGAACCCGCCTCCACCGCCCTCTGAGGCAGAGAATTCCACAGACCCACCGCTATCTGTGAGAAAAAGTGTTTCCTTGTCTCCGTTCTAAATGGCTCACCCCTTATTCTTAACTCCTTACTCCTTATTCCTTACTCAGTTGAGTTGAGCCTATTGTCACGTGTACCGAGGTACAGTGGAAAGCTTTTGTTGCGTGCTAACCAGTCAGCAGAAAGACAATACATGATTACAATCGGGCCGTCCACAGTGTACAGATACAGGATAAGGGAGTAACGTTTAGTGCAAGGTAAAGCCATTAAAGTCCGATCAAGGATAGTCCTTGTTTGGAACGGTGTGAGTTGGATCTGAAGCCATCCATCTACCAGTGCTACTGTTTCCAATTTTCATATTTCTCCACAACAATTGAAGGCGTATAGTTCATTTTATAACGTTACTGTTTGTCAATATTTCCTGTAATTATTCTGGAGAGATAGGCCCCTCGTGTCAATAGACAATAGACAATAGGTGCAGGAGTAGGACATTCAGCCCTTCGAGCCAGCACCGCCATTCAATGTGATCACGGCTGATCATCCCCAATCAGTACCCCGTTCCTGCCCTCTCCCCATATCCCCTGACTCCGCTATCTTTAAGAGATCTATCCAACTCTCTCTTGAAAGCATGCAGAGAACCCACCTCCCTCTGAGGCAGAGAATTCCACAGACTCACCATTCTCTGTGAGAAAAAGTGTTTCCTCGTCTCCGTTCTAAATGGCTTAAACTGCGTGTGGCCCCTGGTTCTGGACTCCCCCAACATGGGGAACATGTTTCCTGCCTCTAGCGTGTGCAAACCCTTAACAATCTTATATGTTTCAATGAGATACCCTCTCATCCTTCTAAACTCCATAGTATACAAGCCCAGCTGCTCCATTCTCTCAGCATATGACAGTCCCGCCATCCCGGGAATGAACCTGGTGAACCTACGCTTCACTCCCACTCACTGTCAACAATAATCAATGCAGGAAGAGTGTTTGCAACATGTATTGGACCTGGACATTTCACTGCACTTCCCGGTCTTGCAAATGTTCTTCCCTTTTCTCTGGAAAACAATGGTTTTTCCTGCAGTATTCGTCGTCGCGTGCAAAGCTGAGAGATTGACAGTATGTTGGCATCAAAGCCATAACCATGTCCTTTCTTGCCAAGTTCTCACTCCCATGAGGATTCCTTGATTGGCGATGTACAGGGATATTGTTAATTCCTCCTGTGACTCGCTGGTAAGTCGTGTATGTCAGGGCGACTAGCGATGGCCGACTTGGGTGGGAGAGTGTCACGGCGGCGCAGCGGGTAGAGCTGCTGCCTCACAGCGCCGGTCGCCCGGGTTCGATCCCGACAACGGGCGCTGTCTGCATATCTTATAGAAACGTACAAAATTCTTAAGGGGTTGGACAGGCTAGATGTGAGTTAGATGTGGCCCTTGTGGCTAAAGGGATCAGGGGGTATGGAGAGAAGGCAGGTACAGGATACTGAGTTGGATGATCAGCCATGATCATATTGAATGGCGGTGCAGGCTCGAAGGGCCGAATGGCCTCTACTCCTGCACCTATTGTCTATGTTTCTATGTTTCTATGTTTCAAGGCAGAGGTAGATAGAAATTTCTGTGTCGGAAGGAACTGCAGATGCTGGTTTAAATCGAAGATAGACACAAAATCAGATCAGATTCAATTTAATTGTCATTGTCAGTGTACAGTACAGAGACAACGAAATGCATTTAGACAACGAAAATGCTGGGGTAACTCAGCGGGACAGGCAGCATCTCTGGAGAGAAGGAATGGGTGATGTTTCGGGTCAAGACCCTTCTTCGGTGCAGCCTCGAAGGGTCGAATGGCCTACTCCTGCACCTATTTTCTATGTTTCTATGATTCTATGTACAAAATTCTTAAGGGGTTGGACAGGCTAGATGCAGGAAGATTATTCCCGATGTTAGGGAAGTCCAGAACAAGGGGTCACACAGTTTAAGGATAAGGGGGAAATCCTTTAAAACCGAGATGAGAAGAACTTTTTTCACACAGAGAGTGGTGAATCTCTGGAACTCTCTGCCACAGAGGGTAGTCGAGGCCAGTTCATTGGCTATATTTAAGAGGGAGTTAGATGTGGCCCTTGTGGCTAAGGGGATCAGGGGGTATGGAGAGAAGGCAGGTACGGGATACCGAGTTGGATGATCAGCCATGATCATATTGAATGGCGGTGCAGGGTCAAAGGGCCGAATGGCCTACTCCTGCACCTATTTTCTATGTTTCTATGTTTCTATGTACAAAATTCTTAAGGGGTTGGACAGGCTAGATGCAGGAAGATTATTCCCGATGCTAGGGAAGTCCAGAACAAGGGGTCACACAGTTTAAGGATAAGGGGGAAATCTTTTAGGACCGAGATGAGAAAAACATTTTTCACACAGAGAGTGGCGAATCTGTGGAATTCTCTGCCACAGAAAGTAGTTGAGACCATTTCATTGGCGAGATTTAAGAGGGAGTTAGATGTGGCCCTTGTGGCTAAAGGTATCAGAGGGTATGGAGAGAAGGCAGGTACTGGATACTGAGTTGGATGATCAGCCATGATCATATTGAATGGCGGTGCAGGCTCGAAGGGCCAAATGGCCTCTACTCCTGCACCTATTTTCTATGTTTCTATGCAGGTGGGTTTTCTCCGAGATCTTCGGTTTCCTCCCACGCTCCAAAGACGTGCAGGTTTGTAGGACGGCAAACAAAAATGCTGGAGAAACTCAGCGGGTGCAGCAGCATCTATGGAGCGAAGGAAATAGGCAACGTTTCGGCACGAAACGTTGCCTATTTCCTTCGCTCCATAGATGCTGCTGCACCCGCTGAGTTTCTCCAGCATTTTTGTCTACCTTCGATTTTCCAGCAGGTTTGTAGGATCATTGGGATGAGAAAAATGTCAGTGTGTAGGATAGTGTTAGTATGCTGGGAACGCTGGTCCTTGCGGACTCGGTAGACCAAAGGGCCTGTTTCCGGGGCCCCATATCTCGACACTAAACTAAGACTGAGAGAAAGCATTTCCAAAACTATTCTAGAATCTAACGAAAATGACCTTTGCATAATCAGTGTCCCATTCCCCGCTATCGAAAGTCAAGAGCTTTTTTTAAATTCGAGATTTAAAATTTTAAATGGATAAAAAGATATCGCTGCCAAATCTCACCTCGAACATATGTTGGGGTCGGATCCCCGGTTAAACCAGTCAGAGGAATAAAAACCATAATATCGCAAATATAGCACGTATTATCAATAACAAGCTATGTACAGGGCTGATTAGAAGCTTTAATCTAATCTTGGGAGGGTCAGCTGTTGTTCATAAACCACTTGAGTGGTTCCCATGATTTCTGCTGCTATCCGAACCCCTTCAATTAGATTACAACCTCGTAAGCTGCTCTCTCTCAGCTATCTATTATATCCTGTATTTAATACAAACTGATTCAGATAAATCCTAGTAATGATAGCAGATTACAATCAGCGGTAGGTTTTTAATCCTTGTCACAAGCCATCAATTATTTTCTCTCCCCCCCCCCCCCCCCACAATTTTAGTGCAGTCTAACAGGCCCTTCGGCCCATCGAGTCCCTGCTAACCAGCCATCCCCCGCACACTATCCTATGCTAGGGGCCAATTCTTTCATTTCTACCCAGGACGATTATGCAACAAGCCCGCGTGTCTTTAGTCTTTAGTTTGTAGTTTAGTTTAGAGATACAGTGCAGAAACAGGCCATTCGGCCCACCTAGTCCGCGCCGACCAGCGACCCCCGCATATGAACATTATCCTACACACACCAGGGACAATTTACACTTCTACCAAGCCAAACCTGCACGTCTTTGGAGTGTGGGAGGAAACCGAAGTTCTCGGAGAAAACCCACGCTGGCGGAGAGAACGTGCAAACTCCGTATTGACAGCGTCCGTGGTCAGGATCGAACCCGGGTCTCTGGCGCTGTGAGAGCTGTAAGGCAGCAAAGATGACACCAAATTGGTGTGTTGGTGCAAAATTAAGGACATATGTAACGGGTGCCTTTGCTATAAGAGCACATAATGTGTCTCGAACTGTGGAGTTTTGGAACAATTTTTAAACATACATAAACTTTGTCTAATATGAAATTTAAACAACTCATTCTACAATTTCTCTTGCTATGTACTTTTTTTAATAAGGTCATAAGGAGCAGAATTAGGCCATTCGGCCCATCAAGTCTACTCCGCCATTCAATCATGGCTGATCTACCTCTCCCTCCTAACCCCATTCTCCTGCCTTCTCCCCATAACCCCTGACACCCGTACTGATCAGGAAGATTGTTCCCGATGTTGGGGAAGTCCAGGACAAGGGGTCACAGCTTAAGGATAAGGGGGAAATCCTTTAAAAACCGAGATGATAAGAACTTTTTTCACACAGAGAGTGGTGAATCTCTGGAACTCTCTGCCGCAGAGGGTAGTCGAGGCCACAGTTCATTGGCTATATTTAAGAGGGAGTTAGATGTGGCCCTTGTGGCTAAGGGGATCAGAGGGAATGGAGAGAAGGCAGGAATGGGATACTGAGTTGGATGATCAGCCATGATCATATTGAATGGTGGTACAGGCTCGAAGGGCCGAATGGCCTCTACTCCTGCACCTATTTTCTATGTTTCTATGCAGGTGGGTTTCTCCGAGATCTTCGGTTTCCTCCCACGCTCCAAAGACGTGCAGGTTTGTAGGGCAGCAAGCAAGCAAAAATGCTGGAGAGAACTCAGCGGGTGCAGCAGCATCTATGGAGCGAAGGAAATAGGCAACGTTTCGACCCGAAACGTCACCTATTTCCTTCTCTCCAGAGATGCTGCCGCACCCGCTGAGTTTCTCCAGCATTTTTGTCTACCTACTCCTGCACCTATTGTCTATGTTTCTATGTTTCTATGTTGCTGGACTCTGTCTGTGGGATTCTTGCCCGCCCTCATCCGAACCCTAAACACACGCTGGTCCCCGTAACGGAACCATGCCAGCTACTGCAAGCCAATGATTAAAATGCCATGTCACACACTTGTGGATTCGACACCGATGGCAGGCGACATTCTTGCGGAGAAACATGCACACAATGTTCTCCAAACGACGCGAAGGGTCACACCTTGTGGCCCACTCCACTGAAGAGAATGCCACCTGTTTCTCCCGGAGAAACCCTGTTTGTGACCTGGATTTCTTTGTCGTTAGTTTGTTTCGTGTTGGATGCGAGGCATGTATTAGTTTCTGCGGACCAGTCACAGATGTGTGGCATTTTGTTTATGCCAAGGGAGAACGGGTGAATTTGAATGATTTATTAATGCATCTTTTTTTCATCCAGTTGATTTGTGCCGACGTACTGTTCCGCAGGCAGTAAATTATCCTCTTGCGAGTCAACCAAGCGATCGACTATCCCTTGTGAATGAGTCTTAACAGTTGGTGCTGGCTGGCCTTGCAAATTAAGTTGCACTTCCGGGCAGTTTAAGGCACAATTCTGTCTTTGCACAGTGTCCGCAGGTGTGACTTCTTCCAGGGGTCACTGGATAGCGATGTAGGAGTGGGCGGTGAAGATTGCCAAAAAGTCTTCACCTGAGGTCAGACTAACACCTGAACCTGGGAACCTTCTTGATCGAGTAACACACAGGTGACTGAATGCACCACCTTCCCTAGGTAGTGTCCCTAGTGTTACCCAGGCACAGATCAGCATGGACAATATTGAGCAAGTTTAGGCCCCATATCTGAGGAAGGGTGTGCCAGCTCTGGAGAGGGTCCACAGGAGGTTTACAGGAATGATCCCAGGAATGAGTGGGTTAACATACGATGAGCGTTTGTCGGCACTGGGCCCGTACTCGCTGGAGTTTAGAAACATAGAAACATAGAAACATAGAAATTAGGTGCAGGAGTAGGCCATTCGGCCCTTCGAGCCTGCACCGCCATTCAATATGATCATGGCTGATCATCCAACTCAGTATCCCGTACCTGCCTTCTCTCCATACCCCCTGATCCCCTTAGCCACAAGGGCCACAAGGAGAAGAATGAGGGGAGGATCTCATTGAAAACGTACAAAATAGTGAAAGGCCTGGATAGAGTGGATGTGGAGAGGATGTTTCCACTAGTGGGAGTGTCTAGGACTAGAGGTCACAGCCTCAGAATTAAAGGACGTTCCTTTAGGAAGGAGATGAGGAGGAATTTCTTTAGTCAGAGGGTGGTGAATCTGTGGAATTCTTTGCCACAGACGGCTGTGGAGGCCACAAGTCAATGGATATTTTTAAGGCAGAGAGAGATAGATTCTTGATTAGTACGGGTGTCAGGGGTTATGGGGAGGAGACAGGAGAATGGGGTTAGGAGGGAGAGATAGATCAGCGATGATTGAATGGGGGAGTAGACTTGATGGGCCGAATGGCCTCATTCTGCTTGTACCGCTGCTGACAAATTCATTTCACTTGCACTTTATGTGCAATGTGATGAATAAAACCGGATTGTATTGTATCGTGTTGTACTCGTATCCCTTACGACCTTATGACAAAGAATTGAACCGAAGATAGACACAAAATGCTCAGCGGGACAGGCAGCATCTCTGGAGAGAAGGAATGGGTGACGTTTCGGGTCGAGACCCTTCTTCACACTGAAACGAGAGATTCCCTTCTCCCTGACTCTCAGTCTGAAGTGTGATCATGGCTGATCACCCCCAATCAGTACCCCGTTCCTGCCTTCTCCTCATATCCCCTGACTCCGCTATCTTTAAGAGCTCTCTCTTGAAAGCAACCAGAGAATTGGCCTCCACTGCCTTCTGAGGCAGAGAATTCCACAGATTCACAACTCTCCGGGTGGAAAAGTTTTTCCTCATCTCTGTTCCAAATGGCCAACCCCTAATTCTTAAACAGTGTGTGGCCCCTGGTTCTGAATTATATTTTGAACAATCCAATTTGCACCAGTCATAATACATACTTTGGGTTACAGTAGAATGGCTTCCTCTCATGATAGAAGCCATGCTGGATACATTTGAACTGAAATGAACCTGAGGTGTACATGCTTGACACTGCTGCAAATTGCGCAGGGCAATATTTAACTTGTCTCCGGGCAGTGTTCTGGAGTTTTTTAAACTTTGGTTTAAATCTCTTTATTGTGAATGGAAATCTGAGGGGAATCCACTGTTTGCAAACATTAATATTCAATGGACATTCACAGAGTGATAAGTATGGTTCTGTTCTCTGCTGTTAGTATTGATATCCAGAAACCAGCTGCACTTGCCTTTGCTGTTGCGTTCGGAGTGTTTTGTGGTGCCCTGCTGTGTGATGTGACAACGCCGGTTCATAAGTTCACCAGTGATGGGGAGCAGAATGAGGCCATTCGGCCCATCGAGCCCACTCCGCCATTCAATCATGGCTGATCTATCTCTCATAGAAACATAGAAACATAGAAATTAGGTGCAGGAGTAGGCCATTTGGCCCTTCGAGCCTGCACCGCCATTCAATATGATCATGGCTGATCATCCAACTCAGTATCCCGTACCTGCCTTCTCTCCATACCCCCTGATCCCCTTAGCCACAAGGGCCACATCTAACTCCCTCTTAAATATAGCCAATGAACTGGCCTCAACTACCCTCTGTGGCAGAGAGTTCCAGAGATTCACCACTCTCTGCGTGAAAAAAGTTCTTCTCATCTCGGTTTTAAAGGATTCCCCTTTATCCTTAAGCTTTAACCCCTTGTCCTGGACTTCCCCAACATCGGGAACAATCTTCCTGCATCTAGCCTGTCCAACACCCCTTAAGAATTTTGTAAGTTTCTATAAGATCCCCTCTCAATCTTCTAAATTCTAGAGAGTATAAACCAAGTCTATCCAGTCTTTCTTCATAAGACAGTCCTGACATCCCAGGAATCAGTCTGGTGAACCGTCTCTGCACTCCCTCTATGGCAATAATGTCCTTCGAGGGAGTGCAGAGACGGTTCACCAGACTCTCCCTTGCTATTGAGGGAGTGATTCTTGCTATTGAGGGAGTGCAGCGTAGGTTTACCAGGTTAATTCCCGGGATGGCGGGACTGTCACATGCTGAGAGAATGGAGCAGCTGGGCTTGTATACTCTGGAATTTAGAAGGATGAGAGGATATCTCATTGAAACATGTAAGATTGTTAAGGGCTAGAGGCAGGAAACATGTTCCCGATGTTGGGGGAGTCCAGAACCAGGGGCCAAAGTTTAAGAATAAGGGGTAGGCCATTTAGAATGGAGACGAGGAAATACTTTTTCTCACAGAGAGTGGCGAGTCTGTGGAATTCTCTGCCTCAGACGGCTGTGGAGGCCGGTTCTCTGGATGCTTTCAAGAGAGAGCTAGATAGGGCTCTTAAAGATAGCGGAGTCAGGGAATATGGGGAGAAGGCAGGAACGGGGCACTGATTGGGTATGATCAGCCATGATCACATTGAATGGCGGTGCTGGCTCGAAGGGCCGAATGGCCTACTCCTGCACCTACTGTCTATTGTCCCTCCTCACTCCATTCTCCTGCCTTCTCCCCATAACCTCTGACACCCGTACTAATCAAAAACCTATCTATCTCTCTGCCTTAAAAATACCCACGGACTTGGCCTCCATGGCCTTCTGTGGCAAAGAATTCACTCTGGTGGTGAAGTTCTTCCTCATCTCCTTCCTAAAGGAACGTCCTTTAATTCTGAGGCTATGACCTCTCTACTAGTGGAAACAGCCTCTCCACATCCACTCTGGGCTTGTATACTCTGGAGTTTAGAAGGATGAGAGGGAATCTTATTGAAACATATAAGATAATTAAGGGATCACCATCTGTTGTGATCTGTCATTTTCACACCTTACTCTTAACTATCTCCAGTCTCACTCTCCCCTGACTCTCAGTCTGTAGTAGGGTCTCGACCCGAAACGTCACCCATTCCTTCACTCCAAGATTCAAGATTCAAGATTCAAGATTCAATTTATTTGTCATTTGGACCCCTTGAGGTCCAAACGAAATGCCGTTCCTGCAGCCATACATTACAAACAAATAGACCCAAGACACAACATAATTTACATAAACATCCATCACATTGCTGTGATGGAAGGCCAAAAAAACTTATCTCTCCACTGCACTCCCCCCCCCATGTCAGAGTCAAAGTCAAAGCCCCCGGCTGGCGATGGCGATTGTCCCGCGGCCATTAAAGCCACGCCGGGTGATGCAAGGTCGCACACGGGTTCATGATGTTAGAGCCCCCGGCGTGCACTCGCAGAGTCCCGCAGCCATTCCAAGCCGCGCGGGGCGGTGCTGTAAGGCCCCGCTCCAGGAGCTCTTCGACCCCGCAACTCGGGCGGGAGAAGTCGCCATTGCGGGAGCCCTGAAAAGCGGTCTCCCTCCAGGGACCCGCGGGCTCCCGGTGCCGCCGTCCGCCAGACCCGCAGTTGCAGCCTCCGAATCTCCGGAGGTCGGGCCGCAGCAGCAGCAGCGCTCCACCACCGCTCCACCCGCTCTGGACTCGGCCAGCTCCGCGACGGTGACGGTGAGTCGTCGGCACCAGTCCCCGGTCTTCTCCTGTTGGAGGCCGCTCCTCGTTGCAGCCCCAACGACGAACGGAGACCCGACAAAAAAAGGTCGGGTCTCCCGTGCAGGGAGAGATTTAAAAGTTACCCCCTCCCTCCCCCCCCCACCCCCCCCCCCCCCCCCCACACACACACACCCCCAACAAAAAATAACAAAAACTACATATAAAACATAGACAAAAAATAATAAAAACGCAGACGGGCTGCAGAGGCCGCTGCTGACGAGAGTCGCTCCAGAGATGCTGCCCATGTCCCGCTGAGTCACTCCAGCATGTTGTGCCTATCTTCAAGGCAAATTAAAATTTAGATGAATGACTCATTTGTAAAAAACAATATATAATATTATTATACTTCCTTTTAAAAACTGAACACGAACGCAAACAACCAAACAAGAGGAAGGAACTGCAGATGCTGGTTTAAACCGAAGATAGACACAAAAAGCTGGAGTAACTCAGCGGGACAGGCAGCATCTCTGGAGCGAAGGAATGGGTGATGTTTCGAGTCTGAAGAAGGGTCCCGTTCCTTCTCTCCAGAGATGCGTCCTGTCCCGTAGAGTTACTCCAGCATTTTGTGTCTCTCTTCAGTTCTAAACAAAAAAAAAAAAAATGCTTTGTGTGTGTAATAGGAGTTAACAATAAACACAAGCATTTTTTGCAGTGATTGTTTGATGGATAAGTCCTTTGGGTCTCGTTAGCCTCCTTATTATTAATGGGAGGTGAATGGAGCACCTGCGGCAACTGTATCTGCCACTGATATCTTTGTCTTGGCCTGGGACACAATTGTGAATCTGATGAAAGGGAATTTCAATTGTATAACAAAGTTCGCTTCTGCCCCAAACTGATTTTGATTTTGATTTTGGGGCAATACCTGCAAAACTAATACTCTGCCGCAGAAAGAGGATTAGTATTCTCAATCTGAAGAAGGGTCTCGACCCGAAACGTCGCCTATTCCTTCTCTCCATAGATGCTGCCTCACCTGCTGAGTTTCTCCAGCTTTTCCGTCTACCTTCGATTTTTCCAGCATCTGCAGCCCTGTCCCATGGTACGAGTTCATTCCAAGAGCTCTCCCGAGTTTCAAAAAAAAAATCAAACTCGTGGTAAGCAGGGAGAATGTACGTAGCGGGTACGTCGGAGCTCGGGGACGTCTCTTAGCGGCTCGTAACGCTAACGGCAGGTGCTCGGGAAGACTCGCTAACGGCAGGTAAGCACGGGAAGACTCGTGAAGATTTGAAAAATGTCCACGAGAGCCCCGAGTACCGACGAGCGGCCATTACCGTAAATCTCCGAGTTCGAATCAGGGCAAACTCGGGGAGAGCTCTTGGAATGAACTCGTACAGTGGGACAGGGCTATTAAACACTCTGCTGGAGGAGGTCGTTGAGGCAGGGGCTATCCTAACATTTAAGAAACAGTTAGACGGGTACATGGATAGGACAGGACAGGTTTGGAGGGATGTGGGCCAAACGCATGCAGGTGGAGCTAGTGTAGATGGGGCATGTTGGCCAGTGTGGGCAAGTTGGGCTAAGGTCTTGTTTCCACGCCTCATCACTCTGTGACTCTTATGACGCTAATATTTCTCACGGAACTACTTGTTCGGAGATGTTACTGGGACTGAAGGGCTCGAGTTATATGGAGTTATGGACAAGCTGGGGCAAATTTCTTGGCGAATAGGAAATTGAGGACTGACGTTATGCAGCAGAGGCGTATAAAATCAGGAGAGGTTTAGGTGAGGTGAATGGTTACAGTATTCTTCCCAGGGTACGAGAGTCTAATAATAGAGGGCATAGATTTCAGTTAAGGGGAAAGATTTAGAGGGAATCTGAGGAGCAAAACCAGTATGTGGAACGAGCTGTAAGAGGAAGTGGTGCGAGTGGTGAGTCTGTGGAATTCTCTGCCTCAGAGGGCGGTGGAGGCCGGTTCTCTGGATGCTTTCAAGAGAGAGCTAGATAGGGCTCTTACAAAGATAGCGGAGTCAGGGGATATGTAGTGAAGGCAGGAACGGGGTTCTGATTGGGGATGATTAGCCATGATCATATTGAATGGCGGTGCTGGCTCGAAGGGCCGAATGGCCTCTACTCCTGCACCTATTGTCCATGGTTTATTGAGACAGGAGTTTTCAAACTACTTCTCACGCCAGTGTCTAGTTAAACTCTGAGTGGGTTGAAACCAAAAGACACTCCTCACTTGTATCAGTCTATCACTGGCCATGCTTTGTCCTACCTCTGCTCTCTCCCAGCTATCTTTCTCCCCCCGTCTCCCCCCATACAATCTATCTGAAGAAGCATCCCAACCCGAAATGTCGCCTGCTGCACCGTAGAAAGACATCAAATGCTGGAGTAACTCAGGCACCATTGGTGGAGAGAAGGAATGGGTGACGTTTTGGGTCGAGACCCTTCTTCAGGTCTGAAGAAGGGTCCCGACCCCTGAAACGTCACCCATTCTTTCTCTCCAGGGACGCTGCCCGACCCGCTGAGTTACTCCAGCACTCTGTGCCTTCTTTTGGAAACTGGCATCTGCAGTTCCTTGTTTGCACATAGAAACATAGAAACATAGAAATTAGGTGCACGAGTAGAGGCCATTCGGCCCTTCGAGCCTGCACCGCCATTCAATATGATCATGGCTGATCATCCAACTCAGTATCCCGTACCTGCCTTCTCTCCATACCCTCTGATCCCCTTAGCCACAAGGGCCACATCTAACTCCCTCTTAAATATAGCCAATGAACTGTGGCCTCAACTACCCTCTGTGGCAGAGAGTTCCAGAGATTCACCACTCTGTGTGTGAAAAAAGTTCTTCTCATCTCGGTTTTAAAGGATTTCCCCCTTATCCTTAAGCTGTGACCCCTTGTCCTGGACTTCCCTAACATCGGGAACAATCTTCCTGCATCTAGCCTGTCCAACCCCTTAAGAATTTTGTAAGTTTCTATAAGATCCCCTCTCAATCTTCTAAATTCTAGAGAGTATAAACCAAGTCTATCCAGTCTTTCTTCATAAGACAGTCCTGACATCCCAGGAATCAGTCTGGTGAACCTTCTCTGCACTCCCTCTATGGCAATAATGTCCTTCCTCAGATTAGGAGACCAAAACTGTACGCAATACTCCAGGTGTGGTCTCACCAAGACCCTGTACAACTGCAGTAGAACCTCCCTGCTCCTATACTCAAATCCTTTTGCAATGAAAGCCAACATACCATTCGCTTTCTTTACTGCCTTCTGTACCTGCATGCCTACCTTCAATGACTGGTGTACATGACCCTTTTCTCTCGTGCCTTCTCTTGGAAAGATCTCACCAATTAGTGCCATCCCGCTGCTCGGACCCATTGCCCTGCAACAAGTTTAATTTTCCCCTCAACAAATTGCCGGTGGCTTTTGAAAGTCACTTATTGAATCTGTTTCCATGGAATCTTTCAGTTTACCGGGGACTGCATTAAAATGGATCCTTTGACAATGATCTCAAGTAAGTCAGTGTTGCCCGGATTCCTGGTCTTCCTGCCAACATGTCACTTTGGGAACAACCATATAAACCATATAACAATTACAGCACGGAAACAGGCCATCTCGACCCTTCTAGTCCGTGCCGAACACATAATCTCCCCTAGTCCCATATACCTGCGCTCAGACCATAACCCTCCATTCCCCTTCCCGTCCATATAACTATCCAATTTATTTTTAAATGATAAAAACGAACCTGCCTCCACCACTTTCACTGGAAGCTCATTCCACACAGCTACCACTCTCTGAGTAAAGAAGTTCCCCCTCATGTTACCCCTAAACTTCAGTCCCTTAATTCTCAAGTCATGTCCTCTTGTTTGAATCTTCCCTACTCTCAGTGGGAAAAGCTTATACACGTCAACTAGACTTGGTTTATACTCTCTAGAATTTAGAAGATTGAGAGGGGATCTTATAGAAACTTACAAAATTCTTAAGGGGTTGGACAGGCTAGATGCAGGAAGATTGTTCCCGATGTTGGGGAAGTCCAGGACAAGGGGTCACAGCTTAAGGATAAGGGGGAAATCCTTTAAAACCGAGATGAGAAGAACTTTTTTCACATAGAGAGTGGTGAATCTCTGGAACTCTCTGCCACAGAGGGTAGTTGAGGCCAGTTCATTGGCTATATTTAAGAGGGAGTTAGATGTGGCCCTTGTGGCTAAGGGGATCAGGGGGTATGGAGAGAAGGCAGGTACGGGATACTAAGTTGGATGATCAGCCATGATCATATTGAATGGCGGTGCAGGCTCGAAGGGCCGAATGGCCTACTCCTGCACCTAATTTCTATGTTTCTATGTTTCTAACTCTGTCTATCCCTCTCATCATTTTAAAAACCTCTATCAAGTCCCCCCTTAACCTTCTGCGCTCCAAAGAATAAAGCCCTAACTTGTTCAACCTTTCTCTGTAACAACAACTGACTTGAAGTTTGCTCCACAGTTTCCCTTGGGGTGCGGGAAGGTGTTCAGTACAGGCTGGTATTTCCTTGGGGGAAGGAACAAAATTCAACCTTGTCCACCATCAACGTCAGTAGCAATGGACCATTGACAGAGGTAGGACATAGGGGGGAAGCTGAGAGAGGCAAAACTGCTTTCAAACTTCAATGTTTGCCATATGATGACCTTAAATACATCGTCCGTGGTGCTTGACAATAGAGACTGCAAGGATATTATGCCTTGGTGATAGCCATCAGAGATGTTGCCTGAACCGCACAGTTACTCCAGCATTTTGTGTCTATCTTTGGTTTAAACCAGCATCTGCAGTTCCTTCCTAAACATGACACAAGTTAGCTCTGGACTGGAAGAAACAGCATAAGTTCATAAGTGATAGGGGTAGAATTCGGCCATTCGGCCCATCAAGTCAACTCCGCCATTTATATTAAGAAGAGGCGCGGCCCCTCGTACTGACCCCTGGGGAACTTCACTGTACACTTCCCTGCAGTCCAACTAAACCTTTCACTCTCTGTATCCCATTAGTTCGCCAGTTTTCTATCATAAGGTCATAAGGTCATAAGGGATAGGATCAGGATTAGGCCATTCGACCCATCAAGTTTACTCCGCCATTCAATCATGGCTGATCTATCTCTCCCCCTCACCCCCATTCTCTTGCCTTCTCCCCATAACCCCTGATGCCCGTACTTATCAAGAATCTTTCTATCTCTGCCTTAAAGGTATCCATTGACTTGGCCTCCACAGCCGTCTGTGGCAATGAATTCCACAGATTCACCACCCTCTGACTAAAGAAATTCCTCCTCATTTCCTTCCTAAAAGAACGTCCGTTAGCATACACGGATTCGATCAAAAGGAAGAACAGTTCAGGCAATTAAATAGACAAGAGAAGTGAAAACGGACAATGCTTACGGTCCTCTACACAATAGTTGGAGTAATTAAACCTCATGTGTGGGAAGGAACTGCAGATGCTGGTTTACACCGAAGATAGACACAAAATGCTGGAGTAACTCAGCGGGACAGGCAGCGTCTCTGGAGAGAAGGAATAGGTGGCGTTTCAGGTCTGAACAAGGGTCATCTCTGCCTTTTCTCCAGAGATGCTGCCTGACCCGCTAAGTAGGGCCTGTCCCACTTAGGAGACCTAAACAACAACCACTGGTGACCTTGCCCGCTACCCAAACAAAAAATCAAGGTCGAGGTGACCTGCAACTTTCTACCACCTCCCATGCACATGTTGAAAACCTTCCTCAACTATGAAGATAACCGGCTTCGACTAGACCTGCGACTAAAAAAATGATCGATTTTTAAAACGGCAACCTATTTTGAGTCGAGGCCGGTTTTAATAATGATGGAAAAATAGCAGCAACCTAGATAAAGCCTCGATCACCGCGGAAACCACTTTCGGCCATTAAGGGCCTATACCACGAGCGTGCGACCTGCATGCGGCAAGCGCGACCAAACCGGAAGCCGGGGCCTCGCGGAGGTCGAGTGAGTGACGTGAAGTTCGAGTGAAGTCCGCGGGAAGTTCGCGCATGACGTACAGCGTCATAGCGGCTGCGGGCCGGCAGGCCGTTGCCGCGTGGAATTTTTGAACACGATCAGTTTTTCGGAGCCCCGCGCGATGTCGGGATCAGCTCCGCACAACTCTATACGGCTCTGGCGATTGAAGTGGGACCGGCCCCGCGAGGCCGTACGGCTCAAGCGACCACGTTAGGTCGCACTTGTCGCATGGAGTCGCATGCTGGTGGGACAGGCCCTTAAGGGAGAGTGTCCAAAACCTCCGGTGACCTGATGGAAACCTTGGGTGGCGGGCGAGGTCACCAGAGGTTGCTGTTTAGGTCTCCTAAGTGGGACAGGCCCTTTACTCCAGCTGTTAGTGTCTACCCTCTAGTTCATGACATTTTCGCTCTGGGGAGAAGGAAAAAAAAAAGTTCTGTCCGTCTATCCTATCTCAGCCTCTCACAATTGTAGAGACTTCAGTAAGGACACATCAGTTGCTTGAGCAAAGGCTCCACTGCCAGTGAACCTGCCGTTTCTTTCCCCCAGCCCCAGGTAGCTGTTACCGCCAGTGAAAATAACTGGCCCAAACTACCTTTTGAACATCAAAGTGGGAAAAAGAATGTCAAACATAAAACAACGTGTGAAATACTATGAGTAGGATTGTTTTTCACATCAAAGAACAATGTCTGATTTGTATCATATAAAATGACCTGCTACTGTTATATTAACTTCTGAGTGCTATGTGACCTACAAAACTAATAAAATAAACCGTTTTTATCATCTGCAGCAGTTAATTCAATATTGATTATTATTAAGTAGTAAAATTTGAATCTTATATTACAGAGGCTTGCAATGCCAGTGCCAACTCTTTGAAAGAACTAATTTGGTCCCACACCTCAAACTTGCAAAATTCATCCTTTGTAAGGGACTCGTTCAATTTCCCTTTGAAAACGATAATGGAATTTAATTCTTGGGTGGTGCATTCAACATGTTCACAACATTCTGTGCAAGAGAGGGTTCCCTCCCTTCTCCTCTCTTCTTTCGGAAATAGTTTCACCCTGTTGTGTGAATGAAGGTGTGGAGGTGGATGAAATCATGGGAGGAATAGATCGGGTAGACGCACAGAGTCTCTTGCCCTGGGTAGGTGAACGTTGCCTATTTCCTTCGCTCCATAGATGCTGCCTCACCCGCTGAGTTTCTCCAGCATTTTTGTCTACCTTCGATTTTCCAGCAACTGCAGTTCCTTCTTAAACACAGTAGTTTACAGAGTTGATGTGGACAAGCTTTTCCCTTTGAGAATAGGGAAGATTCGAACAAGAGGACATGACTTCAGAATTAAGGGACAGAAGTTTAGGGGTAACATGAGGGGGAACTTCTTTACTCGGAGAGTGGTAGCGGTGTGGAATGAGCTTCCAGTGGAAGTGGTGGAGGCAGGTTCATTGGTATCATTTAAAAATAAATTGGATAGGCATATGGATGAGAAGGGAATGGAGGGTTATGGTATGAGTGCAGGCAGGTGGGACTAAGGGGAAAAAAAAATTTGTTCGGCACGGACTTGTAGGGCCGAGATGGCCTGTTTCCGTGCTGTAATTGTTATATGGTTATATGGTTATACAGTAGGTGAATGGAGGATCAGAAGACATATGTTTAAGGTGAAAGGGGAAAGATTTAATAGGGAGTAAATTTTTCACACAAAGAGTGGTGGGTGTATGGAACAAGCTGCCGGAGCAGGTAGTTGAGGCAGGGTCTATCGCAACGTTTAAAAGACAGTTGGACAGGTACATGGATAGTTGTTTCAGAAGGAACTGCAGATGCTGGAAAATCGAAGGTAGACAAAAAAGCTGGAGAATCTCAGCGGGTGCGGTAGCATCTATGGAGCGAAGGAAATAGGCAACGTTTCGGGTCGAAAACCTTCTTCAGATATGGATATATGGTTAGCTTCAGACATGGTGCATGGATAGGACGGGTTCCCGGAGGTTTTTGTCAGTCTCCCTACCTGCTTCCACTACCTGCAACCTCCGGCAACCACCTGCAACCTCCGGGAACTGCACGGAAACCTTGGGTGGGGCGCAAAGACTCCAGAGGTTGCCGTTCAGGTTTCCTAAGTGGGACAGGGGCATAAGACGAGAGGTCACAGCCTCAGAATTAAAGGACGTTCCTTTAGGAAGGAGATGAGGAGAAATGTCTTTAATTAAGGTGGTGAATCGGTGGAATTCTTTGCCACAGAAGGCTGTGGAGCCAAGGTCAATGCATATTTTTAAGGCAGAGATGATGAGCCTTCTCTGATCAAGAAGGCTCATCAGCGTCTCTTCTTCCTGAGGAGACTGAAGAAGGTCCATCTGTCTCCTCAGATCCTGGTGAACTTCTACCGCTGCACCATCGAGAGCATCCTTACCAACTGCATCACAGTATGGTATGGCAACTGCTCTGTCTCCGACCGGAAGGCATTGCAGAGGGTGGTGAAAATTGCCCAACGCATCACCGGTTCCTCGCTCCCCTCCATTGAGTCTGTCCAAAGCAAGCGCTGTCTGCGGAGGGCGCTCAGCATCGCCAAGGATTGCTCTCACCCCAACCATGGACTGTTTACCCTCCTACCATCCGGGAGGCGCTACAGGTCTCTCCGTTGCCGAACCAGCAGGTCCAGGAACAGCTTCTTTCCGGCGGCTGTCACTCTACTCAACAACGTACCTCGGTGACTGCCAATCACCAATCACCCCCCCCCCCCCCTGGACACTTATTATTATTTATTCAAATCGTTTGCTATGTCGCTCTTCCAGGGAGATGCTAAATGCATTTTGTTGTCTCTGTACTGTACACTGACAATGACAATTAAAATTGAATCTGAATCTGAATCTGAATAGATTCTGGCAAAGAATTGAACCGAAGATAGACAAAAAATGCTGGAGTAACTCAGCGGGACAGGCAACATCTCCGGAGAGAAGGAATGGGTGACGTCTCGGGTCGAGACCCTCCTTCAGACCACTGGGTCTTCATCTTTCGTCAGTCTTCAATCCTTCTGCGAGTGAATCCAGTGAAGACTCTCTGTGCAAAGATCAAAGAACTATTATCTTTGGTTTTGTGATCACGGCTGCTGGGTCGAGATCTTGTTTCATGGTGTCATTTATTTTGGATCGAGGTGTAATATTTGCAACCCATCTATTAGTTCAGTCTTCTACTTTTAAGCAGCATTTGAAAGCGTGTCCATTCTAGACGGGATGAACTATTATTTCTAGTAAGGCCAACTTACTTCCGTTTTTGGTTCAGTTCTTATTTGTGTCACCGAATTAACAACATTTTAGTTACATAGTTCAAGCAATGTAATTTGCCTTATCTGTATCCACTGGATGTACTTCAACACAGAGTATAGGAGCAGGGAGGTTCTATGTTCTATGTGCTAATTTACGAATGGTAGGTTAGCATTCATAGCAAAAGGATTTGAGTATAGGAGCAGGGAGGTTCTACTGCACTTGTACAGGGTCTTGGTGAGACCACACCTGGAGTATTGCGTACAGTTTTGGTCTCCTAATCTGAGGAAAGACATTCTTGCCATAGACGGAGCACAGAGAAGGTTCACCAGACTGATTCCTGGGATGTCAGGACTTTCATATGAAGAAAGACTGGATAGACTCGGCTTGTACTCGCTAGAATTTAGAAGATTGAGGGGGGATCTTATAGAAATGTACAAAATTCTTAAGGGGTTGGACAGGCTAGATGCAGGAAGATTGTTCCCGATGTTGGGGAAGTCCAGAACAAGGGGTCACACAGTTTAAGGATTAAAGGGGAAATCTTTTAGGACCGAGATGAGGAAAATATTTTTTACACAGAGAGTGGTGAATCTGTGGAATTCTCTGCCACAGAAGGTAGTTGAGGCCACAGTTCATCGGCTATATTTAAGAGGGGGTTAGATGTGGCCCTTGTGGCTAAAGGGATCAGGGGGTATGGAGAGAAGGCAGGGATGGGATACTGAGTTGGATGATCAGCCATGATCATATTGAATGGCGGTGCAGGCTCGAAGGGCCGAATGGCCTAATCCTGCACCTATTGTCTATGTTTCTATGTTTCTATCAACATCTGACAGAATGGCAACGAATAATTTAAGGTAGACAAAAATGCTGGAGAAACTCAGCGGGTGAGGCAGCATCTATGGAAAAGCCTCTGGTGTGTTCTATCCACTCATGCGAGAGTCTAGGACCAGAGGTCACAACCTCGGAATTAAAGAACATTCCTTTAGGAAGTAGATGAGGAGAAATTTCTTTAGTCAGAGGGTGGTGAATCTGTGGAATTCATTGCCACAGACGGCTGTGGAGGCCAAGTCAATGGATATTTTTTAAGGCAGAGATAGATAGATATAGATTCTTGATTAGTGCGGGTGTCAGGGGTTATGGGGAGAAGGCGGGAGAATGGGGTTGGGAGGGAGAGATAGATCAGCCATGATTGAATGGCGGAGTAGACTTGATGGGCCGAATGGCCTCATTCTGCTCCTATCACTTATGACCTTATGACCTTATGATAGAAAACTGGCGAAGTAATGGGATACAGAGAGTGAAAGGTTTAGTTGGTCTGCAGGGAAGTGTATAGTGAAGTTCCCCAGGGGTCAGTACGAGGGGCCGCGCCTCTTCTTAATATAAATTAATGACTTCAGCTTGGGCTGAGCAGGGCCCAATTTCCAAATTTGCAGTTGAAACAAAAGCTGGAGGCACAACGAACTGCGGAGCAGATAATGGACTTCAAGGAGAGAGAAACAGGGCTGTTGCAATGGGTGGATTGGTGGTAGATGAAATTTAATGCTGCGATATGCAAGGTGTTACATTTTGATAGGGAAAATGAAAAGCAGTAATATAAACTGGAAACACAATTCTAAAAGGGCTGTGGGAACAATCTGAGCTATTTGTGCAGAGTTCATCATGAGTAGCAGAGCAGGTTGAGAACGTGCTTGGTGACAGTTTGGGATCCTCCGGTTTATTACATAGAAACATAGACAATAGGTGCAGGAGGAGGCCATTCGGCCCTTTAAACCAGCACCGCCATTCATTGTGATCATGGCTGATCGTCCCCTATCAATAACCCGTGCCTGCCTTCTCCCCATATCCCTTGACTCCACTAGCCCCTAGAGCTCTATCTAACTCTCTCTTAAATCCATCCAGTGATTTGGCCTCCACTGCCCGCTGTGGCAGGGAATTCCACAAATTCACAACTCTCTGGGTGAAAACGTTTTTTCTCACCTCAGTCTTAAATGACCTCCCCTTTATTCTAAGACTGTGCGGCCCCTGGTTCTGGACTCGCCCAACATTGGGAACATTTTTCCTGCATCTAGCTTGTCCAATCCTTTTATAATGTTATATGTTTCCATAAGTCCCCCCCCCCCCCCCCCCCTCATCCTTCTAAACTCCAGTGAATACAAGCCTAGTCTTTTCAATCTTTCCTCATATGACAGTCCCGCCATCCCAGGGATCAATCTCGTGAACCTACGCTGCACTGCCTCAATCACAAGGATGTCCTTCCTCAGATTTTGGAGACCAAAACTGTACACAACACTCCAGATGTAGTCTCACCAGAGCCCTGTACAACTGCAGAAGAACCTCTTTACTCCTATACTGAAATTAATAGAGATCTGAGGTTCAAGAGGAAGAGACAAAACATGAACTTTTATGAAACGTTATTTCAACTGCAACTCGAATATTGTGTTCACTTCTGGGTGCCACAGTTACCCAAAAAGCTCAAGTGGGTGTCGAAGAGATTTGCCAAAACCATTCCAAGCATGAGGGCCTTTGGTTATCGGGACAGATGATGGCAAGAGGCTCTGACTGATCATGATGGATCAGGCAGTGTAGATAATGGGAAAACTGTTCGACACATTAGAGGCAGGGAACATGTCCCCGATGTTGGGGGAGTCCAGAACCAGGGGCCACACACACACACAGTTTAAGAATAAGGGGTAAGCCATTTAGAACGGAGACGAGGAAACACTTTTTCTCACAGAGAGCGGTGAGTGTGGAATTCTCTGCCTGGTGGAGGCCGGTTCTCTGGATGTTTTCAAGAGAGAGCTAGATAGGGCTCTTAAAAATAGCGGAGTCAGGGGATATGGGGAGAAGGCAGGAACGGGGCACTGATTGGGGATGATCAGCCATGATCACATTGGATGGCAGTGCTGGCTCGATGGGTTCAATCCTGACTATGGGCGCTCTCTGTACGGAGTTTGCACGTTCTACCCGTGACCTGCGTGGCTTTTCTCCGAGATCTTCGGTTTCCTCCCACACTCCAAAGACGTACATGTTTGTACATTAATTGGCTGGATCTAAATGTAAAATCGTCCCTAGTGTGTGTATTGAAGAGAGAGTTAGAAATAGCTCTTAAAGATAGCGGAGTCAGGGGATATGGGGAGAAGGCAGGAACGGGGTACTGATTGTGCATGATCAGCCATGATCACATTGAATGGCGGTGCTGGCTCGAAGGGCCGAATGGTCAACTCCTGCACCTATTTTCTTTGTTTCGATGTTACTCTGTAGGACAGACTCCTCCCCTCCCCCCCCCCCCCCCCCCACCCTCCCCCATCTTTGCACATCCCCAATCTTTTCCGCATGTCACTTTAATTTCACGTTTCATGTGTTTGATGACTGTCGTCAGAACAATTTCCCTCCTGGGATAAATAAAGTTGGATTGTATCGTGTGTATCTATATACTGTAAATGGCTGGATTGTAATCATGTATTGTCTTTCCACTGACTCTCCCACTAGTGGAAACATCCTCTCCACATCCACTCTGTCCAGGCCTTTCACTATTCGTGCAAATACAACACCTTTCACCCCACGAGTTTCAATCCTAAAGCCTCAGTCCTGCGGCACTTAATGAAATACATTTCGGAAGTCCAGGTATCTCCTGATCGATTGATTAAACCCCTGTCCCACTGTACGAGTTCATTCCAAGAGCTCTCCCCGAGTTTGCCCTGATTCGAACTCGGAGATTTACGGTAATGGCCACTCGTCGGTACTCGGGGCTCTCGTGGACAATTTTTCAACATGTTGAAAAATCTTCACCAGTCTTCCCGTGCTTACCTGCCATTAGCGAGTCTTCCCGAGTACCTGCCGTTAGCGTTACGAGCCGCTAAGAGACGTCCCCGAGCTCCGACGCACCCGCTACGTCCATTCTCCGTGCTTACCACGAGTTTGATTCCATTTTTTTTAATACGCGGGAGAGCCCTTGGAAGGAACTCGTACCGTGGGACAGGGTTAGAACACAGCAATGTGGAAGATTTGACTGGGACAAGATTTGGGCGGCCATTTTGAAAAGGCCACAGGCCAAGCAGAGTCTGAGAGCAGGGATGAATAATAGATTCTACTGTGCTGTACAAACGAGGACAGGAGACTGATTGAAATGTAGCCTCATTCTTGCGATGGTCTAGTCTATTTGCAATTTCATGGGACAGTAGATTCTATTTATTAATTTTATAAGTCAATGATATAGCAGCGAGTTAGATACACCCAGACAGGAATCCTGAACTTCTCACGAAAAGCACAAAAAATGTGTTTGTTAGAATAATAATTGATGCTGTAATTATCACACATGTGTAGGATGTTACAAAATGTCAAGGCATAATTGTCATGCATAATAAGGAAAGCTTGACACAAGGCCTGGCAGCAATTGAAGTGGATACGCCTGTTACTGCACATTTTTGCTGTGGACTAAATAGTATATATTGTGTTTTTTTCCCCCCTAAATGTCATTTTAATTTTTCCAGGCCAACCTGGCGCGGCAACCCAACATGCCCCCTTCCCGTTCCCACACTGACCTTTCAGTCCAGGGTCTCCTCCACTGTCAGAGTGAAGCCCAGCGCAATTTGGGGGAACAGCACCTCGTATTTCGCTTGGGCAGTGGTATGAACGTCGACTTCTCCAACTTCAAGCAGCCCGTGCATTCCCTCTCTCTCCCCCCCCCCTCCCCCATCCCAGTTCTCCGACCAGTCTGACTGTCCTCCTGATTAAATTTTATCTCTGTTTGCCTCGTTGTCACCTTCCCCTCGCTAACAAATTCTACATTTTCCTTGTGCCTCGTCCCCTTTGATGTCGGGTTTTCACACCTTAACCTTCCCTATCTCCGTGTCTCCCTCTCCCCCGACTCTCAGTCTGAAGAAGGGTCTCGACCCGAAACGTCACCCATTCCTTCCCGCCAGAGATGCGGCCCGTCCCGCTGAGTTACTCCAGCATTTTGTGCCCATCTTCACATCGGTGTATATGTTCATGTAACATTCCGAAAAGTATCTTCCATGGAACTTTATCAACACTGATTGGGATGTGATTAGCGATCCTGAACCCAATTTTAAACAGTTTTTTTATCCTCTACCAGGTTTACACTCTGAAGAAAACGGTTGGGCCTACTATATTCCCGAAGCCTTTCATATCTTTATTGGGGCACTTGACTTAGTCTGCCGGACAGACGGTTACGGTTCTAACAATCGCTCTTTGTACTTGCTTCAGCCTTCAGTGGATCAGTGAGGCAGCACTATGTTGCTGTAGATGGCACCTTTCAGATGAGATACACCAAGCTCCTATCTCTTCCCTGAGTAAGATAAGTTCAAAAGTGATGGGAGCAGAATGAGGCCGTTCAGCCCATCAAGTCTACTCCGCCATTCAATCATGGCTGATCTATCTCCCCCTCCCAACCCCAGAAGGGCTTGGCATTATTTGAAAAATACATTATCATAGCAATGTACATCAACATTTTTTTAATTCTTGATGCCGTTGTGGAAATTTTATTTGCGCAAAATTGTCCAGTCGTTACGATTCAACGTGATTCTTTGCGCGTGAAATGCTCTGGGATATTTCTGGGAAATACGCGGAGGCTTTTTGATAAATGCAAGCTGTTCTTTTTTTCTCAGATGCCGACAGACCTGCTATGCATTTCCAGTGTTTTCTCCTTCCTGCTTGGCTCAGTGGGTTGACGTGCAGTAAATAGGCCATCGTAGCCCAGCACATCCACACCGACCTGTGGGTACCCATCCATATTCATCCCATCGCCCAGTGCCTCTATGTCTGGGTGGTCCAAGTACTTATTGGGGGGCTTATACTGTCAGTGACTCTGTGTCCAATACTACTCCATCCAGCAGCGTAGTCCTGGGAGCCTCCCAAACTCTGGGTGGAAAAGATCATATACTCATAAACGTATGGTTAAGTGAATCATACAACTCAGAGGTCTACGAGTTCCATCTGCCATCGGTGCCAACTATGGCACTGAGGTCAGCTGAAACCACGCAGCCCCACCCGACTCAAACGGAGGCACGGTGGCGCAGCGGGTAGAGTTGCCGCCTCACGGCGCCAGAGACCCGGGTTCGATCACGACTACGGGCACTGTCTGTGGGTTTTCTCCGAGATCTCCAGTTTCCTCCCACACTCCAAAGACGTGCAGGTTTGTAGGTTCATTGGCCTGGTGCAAATGTAAACAAAATGTTACATTTTTCGAATTATAAAATCGGTCCCTTTATGGGCAAATCTTCTATTTTGATCAATCTCTTCCCTTTAGGCCCATGTTTTGTAATTGATTTGGGATTGGTGTAATATGGGGTTGGATAGAAGTCCATCCTATTTGTGTAGGAAGGAACTGCAGATGCTGGTAAACATAGAAACATAGAATGTAGGTGCAGGAGGAGGCCATTCAGCCCTTCGAGCCAGCACCGCCATTCATTGTGATCATGGCTGATCGTCCCCTATCAATAACCCGTGCCTGCCTTCTCCCCATATCCCTTGACTCCACTATCCCCTAGAGCTCTATCTAACTCTCTCTCAAATCCATCCAGTGACTTGGCCTCCACTGCCCTCTGTGGCAGGGAATTCCACAAATTCACAACTCTCTGGGTGAAAAAGTTTTTTTTCTCACCTCAGTCTTAAATGGCCTCCCCTTTATTCTAAGACTGTGTGTGGCCCCCTGGTTCTGGACTCGCCCAACGTTGGGAACATTTAAACCGAAGATAGACGCAAAATGCTGGAGTAACTCAGCGGGACAGGCAGCGTCTCTGGAGAGAAGGAATGGGCGACGTTTCGGGTCGGGACCCTTCTTCAGACCTGAAACGTCACCCATTCCTTCTCTCCAGAGATGCTGCCTGTCCCGCAGAGTTAGTCCAACTTATCTTTACTCCAACATATTTATTCGGAAGTTATATGATGTCAAAGCACCTGAGGAAGAGAAGCTAAAAATAGCTCGAGACAGGCCATAAAGGTCCCAGGTTTATTTTAGTTTAGAGATACAGCATGGAAACAGGCCCTTCAGCCCACCAAGTCCGTGCCGACCAGCGATCCCCGCACACTAATAACCATCCTGCTAATACCACGCTAGGGACAATTTTTTACAAATATACCAAAAAAAAGCCAATTGACCAACTAATCTGCACGTCTTTGGAGTGTGGGAGGAAATGATGATCTTGGAGAACGTGCAAACTCCGTACAGACAGCACCCGTAGTCAGGATCGAACCCGGGCAACTCTACCCGCTGCGCCACCGTGTCACCCTTTGACGAGTTGTGTGAAGCCACAGAATCTCAGTGCCTCAGTTCGAACCAATGTTCCTGCCCCTGAGTATTCCACTTACAATTAGGACATCATTGTCCTGACATCAAAATTCTGATGTGTTTAAGAAGGAACTGCAGATGCTGGAAAATCGAAAGGTAGACAAAAGTGCTGGAGGAACTCAACGGGTGCAGCAGCATCTATGGAGCGAAGGGAATAGGCAGGCAGCAGAGGGAGTTAGATGCGGCCCTTGTGGCTAAAGGGATCAGGGGGTATGGAGAGAAGGCAGGGATGGGATACTGAGTTGGATGATCAGCCATGATCATAACGAATGGCGGTGCAGGCTCGAAGGGCCGAATGGCCTCTACTCCTGCACCTAATTTCTATGTTTCTATGTTTCTATCAATGGAGCGAGGGAAATAGGCGATGTTTCGGCCCGAAACGTTGCCTATTTCCTTCGATCCATAGATGCTGCTGCACCCGCTGAGTTTCTCCGGCATTTTTGTCTCCAGAAGTTTTCCCTTTCACTGAGATTATCATGCCTTTGCCTCACGCTACCAAGCCGCTTGCGTTTGGAAAGCGGCAAACCTTCACGTGCGGCTTCCGAGAATGCTTTTCCAGCCTCCGC
Organism: Leucoraja erinaceus; assembly: GCF_028641065.1. Taxonomy (NCBI): domain Eukaryota; kingdom Metazoa; phylum Chordata; class Chondrichthyes; order Rajiformes; family Rajidae; genus Leucoraja; species Leucoraja erinaceus. The sequence goes on from NC_073416.1 coordinate 4,650,584, forward strand.
AATGCACCACTAGACGTACAATGCGCAATCTTCGATGAAAATACCTGAACGCCAACAAGGGCTTTTAAAAAAAAAAAAAAAGCCGATGCATCTGCGAAACTCTGCAAAGGACTGGCGGGCTTTGGTCCTTGAAGCCGGCGAGCACTTGTCTGACGAGGGGACTCCAGCTCGCAAACGCAAAGATGGCGCCAAAACCGTCGCAATATTGTCAATGCTACCAAAACCGATCGTTCTCTCAACAACTGATGTCTGGAGGAGGTGTCCGATTTAAAAGAAACGCACCAAGGTAAGCAGTAATATTACTGTACAGTAACAATGCAGATGACTTTTTAAAAATATGAACGCAAGCAGTAGATAAAGATTTATGCGTAGACTGTACAGGCACAGGGAAGGATTCTGTAGGTGAAGCTGTACAATGCCCCTGTCCCACTTAGGAAACCTGAATGGAAATAGGCAGCAGCATCTATGGAGCGAGGGAAATAGGCAACGTTTCGGGCCGAAACCCTTTGGGTTTCGGCCCGAAACGTTGCCTATTTCCATCGCTCCATAGATGCTGCTGCACCCGCTGAGTTTCTCCAGGTTCCCGGAGGTTTTTGTCAGTCTCCCTACCTGCTTCCACCTCCTGAGACCTCCGGCAACCTCCCGCAACCACCTGCAACCTCCGGCAACCACCTGCAACCTCCGGCAACCACCTGCAACCTCCGGGAAACCGCACAGGGAAACCTTGGGTGGGGCGCAAAGTCTCCAGAGGTTTCCGTTCAGGTCTCCGAAGTGGGACGGGGGTGCTTTGAATTAGCGGAAAGGCTTAATGGAGGTTGCACGCAACATTGTCGGAGGTGGGGGCGGGCGAGTGAATGTACTGCAGGGAAGATTCAGTCGGCCAAGTGATCTTGTCTCAATCCCCCACTGCTCTTTTGTTTTGAAGGCAATACTGGCTTGTAACCGATGGGCTTGAAATGGAACAAGTGATGCAGAACCAGACTTTGGAAAAAAACTCACTCCATGTAAGGAAGCTTTGGTTGAATTGTTCGGGAGGGAGAGTTGGGACTGTGGAGATTGACAGGGGAGCGCAGGACTGCTGGTATGTACCGTATTATCCGTATGTTCTGTGATTGCACGATGTGTTACGCCAACGTGTCCATGCGCAGTCATCCTGCACAAGCGCACACTAGTGCATGCACCGGCAACGGAGCGGGCAAGAGGATGGATGCTCGGATGCATCCCGGGCGGAGTGCATGGAGAACCAGTTGCATGGGAAGAGAAAAAGCCCCGTGCGTTGGCGGTGTTAGCATCGCTACTTGCAGCGGACACTTACACGATTACACGTGGCGGGAGAAGCCAAACGTCTTCAGCAGCAGGCAATGGTGGAGCAGCAGGTGAAGAATGGACACTGTGGTTGTGGAACCGGCTGGTAGAGTGTGGGATTTTGGACAACCTGACCCCAAACATCTCAACGCTGCATTGTCGACTATCACGCCTCTTGCACTCCTTGAAAGGTGTTTCCAGTGGGATCCCCAACACCCAGGAACGTTCTTGTGTGACCCGCATCGCTGGTACCGTAGACTGCATCGTGTAAATTGTGCAACTCGACACTAAGGGGATGTCAAGTTTAATGGTTTCTGCGGAGTTGGCTTGTAGTTCTTCCTTGAGTGCAACGGGCAGTTTTGGCCTCAAGATCCCAAGATCTGCCCTTGAAGTGAAGAGGCAGTGATGACTTGTGATGAGCGATTGTAAAACCTCCATCGAAGCTCGCCATTCTAACCTTTTACACATCAATGGGCTTCACGGGGAGATGCACTCGATGAAATAGTCCAGACACAATTGCTGGCAGTTGTGTGCTGTCAAATAGCCCAGAAGCACGTGTGCTACTCCTGAGAGATTATCCAATCGTGACAATGGCAAGAGGCAGGTCCATCAGAGTTGGCCACTAAATTGATGTGTGGGCTATGTATATTCCCTAAAGCCCACCATTTGCTAATCAATTATACCCTCACGCTGGGAGCATTGTCAACTTGTAAATGTATCCTTGCAGACGCACGCACTGTCATTGCATTTCTTGAATAAAATGAATTCACTTTCGCTGTTGTAGTCCAATTACTATGCACAAGGTTATCGAGTCCAAATACCTCACTGGGCCAGTGGCAAATGTAATGAAGCTATTGATGACTACAATGCTAAGGGCAGTTTGCAATCTGTTCCCACAAGGTCTTCATAGACCGGTACTGGCCCTTGGTCAAGAGGACCAGGTAGATGAGCAGTGAATCGCCTGGTGAAATGCGCACTTCCTCTTATCTCTCTCCTCTTCCATTATAACGGCCACAGCACACACACACAAACTTTGTTTTTTTTCCACTGTGCTGAGATTTCCAGCCATTCGGTTTCATTTTTGCTGCCCGAGGCCACACATGTAACATGAAGTAAAATCCAGTTTGACCCTGGATGTAGCGTTATTTATGTTCAACGAACTCTACAAAACGGATTTTTTAAAAAAATGTTTGCACATTTGAAGATGTTTTGAAGCATTGACGGACTTAGTGTTGCTTCCGACTTAGAATTTAAAACAACAATACTACCAACTTTTATTGTTTAATATTTCCAAGGCCAGAATGGTCTCTCTTTGAGTAATTATTGTGCTCTGGTCTCCTCTAAAATCAAAACCTGTTATCGCAGCCGGGAGAAGTATATGGGAGGAATAACCATCTGACCTTCCGAGGAGTGGGAACACTTTTTAGAGGGGGAAAAAATAAATGTATATGTTACACAAAGTGCTGGAGTAACTCATGAGGTCATTAGGGATAGAAGTAGAATGAGGCCATTTGGCCCATCAAGTCTACTCCACCATTCAACCATGGCTGATCTCTCTCTCCCTCCTAGCCCCATTCTCCTGCCTTCCCCCTCATAACCTCTGACACTTGCCGAGCAGTATCTCTGGAGAAAATGGATGGGTGACGTTTCGGGTCGGGAGTCTGAAGAAGGGTCTGACCTGAAAAGGTCACCTAACCATTTCCTCCGGGGATGCTGCCCGGCCTGCTGAGTAACTCCAGCATTTTTGTGACTATCTTTGATATAAATCAGCGTCTGCTCATCCTTTTCGCGACTCTATCGGTAATTACACTGCTTGCTGTGGAGCTGAACTCTGCAGGTGAGGAAAGCCCCATGCTTGATGCTTGCATTATGTCTGAGATATTTGAGCCACTTTCTGAATTGCTGTAACTGAATTTCCGAGTCCGCATTTGCATGGGTGTGTACAGTCCTGCAATCTACCCTTCATTCTACTCAGATATCTCATGCAGGAAAATGCATGAAAGTGTGTATTGGGCATGGGAGAAACATGGTGGGCGGCTCGTATAGACTAGTTGATACTCTATGTCCTGAATAGCAGAAACTAGTCTAGGCAGAGGGCATGTTGTACAAGATCCCAAACCCCAACTGCAATTGTGCTTTTCGGAAAGTAAGCAGAGAGAGAAAGAGAATGCATAAAGTGTTATTTTATTGAGGTTCATGAGTTTCATTTAAAAAAAAACTGTACACTCTTTGAATCACTTCCCTCTGGAAGGCAACTCCGGACTGTCAAAGCTGCCACAGCCAGACATAAAAACAGATTTTATCCACAAGTAGTTGCTCTACTCAACAGCCAAAAATCTGTAGCCTCCCTTTGAACTGGTATTTTGTTGGTTCACATGCTTGATCAATGGTGTTTTATCATTAATGTTTTATTATTACTAATGTTTAGTGTTTTCTGAGTCATTGGTAACTGTCACAGGGTGTCATGTTGTTACTTGTGGGCGGAGCACCAAGGCAAATTCCTTGTATGTGAATACTTGGCCAATAAACCTATGCCCCTGTCCCACTTAATAAACCTGAACGGAAACCTCTGGAGACTTTGCGCCCCACCCAAGGTTTCCGGAGGTTCCCGGAGGTTTTTGTCAGTCTCCCTACCTGCTTCCACTACCTGCAACCTCCGGCAACCACCTGCAACCTCCGGGAACCGCACGGAAAACTTGCGCACTTAGTAGGGAGTATGACTAGTTTGCACGTTCAGTTAAACTGCGGCAAGCTGAAATGCTGCCAATTCAGGACATTGGCAGCCCTTATTGTAAAACGGAGCCAGGTTAAGCAAGAAGTATTCAATAGAGGATGGATTGGTATATGGGATCTGATGACTTACAGAATGTAATACACTAATACACCTTGTCTGTTAACTGGCATCAGATGAAGCACTGTCATTATTTGAATGGGAATGCCCATTAATGAGTTTTGCCTTTGAAATATATCTTGGCCCCACGGTGGCGCAGCGGTAGAGTTGCTGCCTTACAGCGCTTGCAGCATCAGTGACCCGGGTTCGATCCCGACTACGGGCGCTGTCTGTACGGAGTTTGCACGCTCTCCACGTGACCTGCGTGGGCTTTCTCCGAGATCTTCGGTTTCCTCCCACACTCCAAAGACGTACAGTTTTGTAGGTTAATTGGCTTGGTAGAAATGTAAACATTGTCCCTAGTGTGTGTCTGTCGGATAGTGTTAGTGTGCGGGGATCGCTGGTCGGCACGGACCCAGTGGACCGAAGGGCCTGTTTCTGCGCTGTATCTCTGAACTAAACGAAACTAATTAGAGGAATGGGGAAACATTCTGAATGGAAGAAAGACACAACAACCAGGTTCAGGAATAGCTACTTCCCCACAGCCATCAGGCTATTAAACCTGGCTCGGACAAAACTCTGAACATTAATAGCCCATTATCTGTTATTTGCACTTTATCAGTATATTTGTTTATGTGTGTGTATATATTTATATAATGGTATATGGACACACTGATCTGTTCTGTAGTCAATGCCTACTATGTTCTGTTGTGCTGAAGCAAAGCAACAATTTCATTGTCCTATCAGGGACACATGACAATAAACTCACTTGAACTTGAACTTGTAACTCAGCGGGACAGGCAGCATCTCTGCAGAGAAGGAATGGGTGATGTTTTGGTTCGAGACCCTCCTTCAACATTGCAAATGGCGTTAGTCAAGTTTTCATTTATTTTATAGAATATTTCTCAGCTGCGTGGGTGTATTTGGAGTTCTAGTTCAGACTGTTTGATTTTGGCCAATGCATCAGGTGTGGCTTTTATTTGCTCGATTAGTTTAATTGTTCCTACGTTAGTCTTAAATGAGAAGCTTGTGTGTTCAGGCATCACCCAGAAAATGAACATGTAATCTAATTACATCAGTGTCGAGGGATTAATTTACCTTCCTGATTTTTTTTTTTCGTTTGAAATATTAGACACCTGAAAAACGAACTATTCTCCTAACATCTTGTCTGGCCTTCATTTTCCATCAAAAACAGGTTTCATCATCATAAAAAAAAAAACCCTGACTGCGTGGGTTTTCTCCGGGTGCTCCGGTTTCCTCCCACACCCCAAAGACGTGCAGGTTTGTAGGTTAATTGGCTTTGGTGAAAATTGTAAAATTGTCCCTAGTGTGTGTGTGGGATAGAAACATAGAAACATAGACAATAGGTGCAGGAGTAGAGGCCATTCGGCCCTTCGAGCCTGCACCATTCGCCATTCAATATGATCATGGCTGATCATCCAACTCAGTATCCCATCCCTGCCTTCTCTCCATACCCCCTGATCCCTTTAGCCACAAGGGCCACATCTAACTCCCTCTTACATATAGCCAATGAACTGTGTGGCCTCAACTACCTTCTGTGGCAGAGAATTCCACAGATTCATCACTCTCTGTGTAAAAAATGTTTTGCTCATCTCGGTCCTAAAAGATTTTCCCCTTATCCTTAAACTGTGTGGCCCCTTGTTCTGGACTTCCCCAACATCGGGAATAATCTGAAGAAGGGTTTCGGCCCGAAACGTTGCCTATTTCCCTCGTTCCATAGATGCTGCTGCACCCGCTGAGTTTCTCCAGCTTTTTTGTGTACCTTCGATTCTCCAGCATCTGCAGTTCCTTCTTAAATATCGGGAATAATCTTCCTGCTTCTAGCCTGTCCAACCCCTTAAGAATTTGAAGGTAGTGCTGGTGTACGGGGTGATCGCTGATCGGTGCGGACTTGGTTGATTTCCACGCTGTTTCTCTAAACTTAGCTAAAATTTGAAAGAAAAATACCCCAAACGGATTATTTGATCTCATTCTTCATTCTTGATATCTTGCCGTGAGCAAATGCATCAGCTGTTCTAACGACACTCTGAATGGTTCAAGGTATTCTTTCCATTCACACTAATATTCTTTTCTGTTTAAAATATACATGATTTTCACATAGTTAATATGACTGGACGTGGGGAAATGGGCTCAGAATAGATATTCCCTGCAGAAACCATGTACGTTTTATTCTGTGGTAAAATTTGCCTAATAAAACGCTTGGAGTGGCAGCCTTACATGCTTTGCCCACTGCAAGTGAAGCAATTTGTGGTTTACGATGCGTGTATGTGGTATAATCAAGCATGGTTGGATTTTCACTGGTGCAGGCTTTGGTTCTCAGAAAAGGATGAAGGCCCGAATGGCCTACTCCTGCACCTGTTGTATGTCTTAATTTCCCCTGGTAGTTTGATTAGTCCGGTGAGGCATTAAAGCTGTACAGATGGGAGGGGAAATCCTCAGCCTCTGCTGCGTTAGCTAATCACGGCTAAGGATGTTATTAATCTTGTGGGGGAAAAAAAAGCCATGGTAGAGTTGCTGCCTTACAGCGCTTGCGGCACCAGAGACCCGCGTTCGATCCCGATTACGGGCGCTGTCTGGCGCGGAGTTTGCACGTTCTCCCCGTGTGACCTGCGTGGGTTTTCTCCGAGATCTTCGGTTTCCTCCCACGCTCCAAAGGCGTGCAGGTTTGTTGGCCAATTGGCTTGGTGTAAATGTACACATTGTCCCGAGTGTGCGGGCATCGCTGGTCGGCGCGGACTCGGTGGACCGAAGGGCCTGTTTTTTTGCACTGGATCCCTGAACTAAACTAAACTAAAACCTCCTGGTTCAGGAGGGCAGGGGGCAGGGTCTCTGAGCTCTTCACTGTTGCCTCGGTATACGGAACGATAAATTAGGCTGAAAGTGAAGGTGGACAAAAGTGCTGGAGAAACTCAGCGGGTGCAGCAGCATCTATGGAGCGAAGGAAATAGGCCACGTTTCGGGCCGAAACCCAGAAGGGTTTCGGCCCGAAATGTCGCCTATTTCCTTCGCTCCATATATTTGAACACACAGGTATTCCTTGACTTGCAAATGCTCCATTTAAGAGGTTTTGGTCAAAACACAATTGACTGTAAGGTATGTGTCCTCGCATTTCTCACTAGAAGGAGCAATGTTTACAATAGAGGGAGTACAGAGAAGGTTCACCAGACTGATTCCTGGGATGTCCATTGGCAGTACGTCAACACAGAGAGTATAGGAGCCGGGAGGTTCTACTGCAGTTGTACAGGGTCTTGGTGAGACCACACCTGGAGTATTGCGTACAGTTTTGGTCTCCTAATCTGAGGAAGGACATTCTTGCCATAGATGATTTGAGTCTAGGAGCAGGGAGGTTCTACTGCAGTTGTACAGGGTCTTGGTGAGACCACACCTGGAGTATTACATACAGTTTTGGTCTCCTAATCTGAGGAAGGACATTCTTGCCATAGAGGGAGTGCAGAGAAGGTTCACCAGACTGATTCCTGGGGTGGCAGGACTTTCATATGAAGAAAGACTGGATAGACTCGGCTTGTACGCGCTAGAATTTGGGAGATTGAGGGGGGATCTTATAGAAACTTACAAAATTCTTAAAGAGTTGGACAGGCCAGATGCAGGAAGATTGTTCCCGATGTTGGGGAAGTCCAGAACAAGGGGTCACACAGTTTAAGGATAAGGGGGAAATCTTTTAGGACCGAGATGAGAAAATCATTTTTTTACACAGAGAGTGGTGAATCTGTGGAATTCTCTGCCACAGAAGGTAGTTGAGGCCACAGTTCATTGGCTATATTTAAGAGGAAGTTAGATGTGGCCCTTGTGGCTAAAGGGATCAGGGGGTATGGAGAGAAGGCGGGGATGGGATACTGAGTTGGATGATCAGCCATGATCATATTGAATGGTGGTGCAGGCTCGAAGGGCCGAATGGCCTACTCCTGCACCTAATTTCTATGTTTCTATGTTTAATGTTAGCAATAAAGACCCAGTGACATGGCCGGCAATTGAGACCCCAGTGGGGTGGAGGACAATCCTTGTTGCGACAAAAATCCAATCCATTCCACTCGAAGCTGCCTACGGGAGTTAGGGGAGTGAAAGGACAATGAGGGGAAGGGAGACTGGGGATTGGGAGGGGGGTGGGGGGGAGAGAGAGAGGGGGGAAGAGAGAGAGAGAGAGAGAGAGGGGGAGAGAGAGAGAGAGGGAGAGAGAGAGGAGAGAGAGAGAGAGAGGATGGGGAGAGAGAGAGAGAGAGAAAGCGAGAGGGGGGGGGAGAGAGAGAGAGAGAGAGAGATTAGGGGGATAGAGAGAGGGGGGGGGGAGAGAGAGAGGGGTAGTTAGGGGGAGGGGAGGGGGAGGGAGGTGTTCACGGTGAGTATCCTAAATGGGAACGTCATCACTTCATACCTGATGAATGTTATCTTATTTTGGAATTGAATTGTGACAAGGTATGCGAATAGTCGCCACGTAAGGGGCAGTGACAAAAACACAAAGTATCCCTGGCCGGCTCCTCCTATTTCTTCCCCTCCCCCCCCCCCCCCCCCCCCCCCTCCCTCACAGTGGTCCCCTCACTCCAGGTCCCCATTGGTCTTCCCCGCTCCCTGACGACGGTCCCCCCACCACCGGGGCTGTTCCCTGACGACCCCCCACACCCGGGTCCTCCGCTGTTCTTCCCCCTCACGCCAGTTTCCCCCCCACGTGCCCTCATCGCCATCAATTTTAGAATGTGTTTATTAATGAAATATAATCTTATCATTTCAGCGACATCTATCACTGTTTTTTTTTTGTATGTGCTTGGCCAAAGTCCTTGATCCCTGGAACACAGCCAGAGTTTTAACGATTGGACCTTGTTGGGAAATCTTTGCAAATTTTCACCCAACCCAACGTTTTCTTTGAACATCAGCCCTTCGTGAGTCAAAGGTTCCCTTTTTTATTCCAAAAAATGGGGTCGTAACTGATGCGGCAAGTTGTAGAGTAACATTAAAATTCTGATTTACCTTCGAAACTGAGCAATCGTGTCCATATACTCCCCTATCTTCCATAGCTTTTTTTTAGGCCCGCTTATGAGATTTGTGGTCATTCCATCATCATGATTTCAGAATGGGTCGACTGGGCTTGTATTCACTGGAATTTAGAAGGACGAGAGGGCATCTTATAGAAGCATGTAAAATTCTTAAGGGATTGGACAGGCTAGATGCAGGAAAAATGGGCCCGATGTTGGGGGAGTCCAGAACCACACAGTTTAAGAATAAGGGGTCGGCCATTTAGGACTGAGATGAGGAAAAACCTTTTTCACCCAGAGAGTTGTGAATCTGTGGGATTCTTTGCCACAGAAGGCAGTGGAGGCCAATTCACTGGGTGTTTTCAAGAGAGAGTTGGATAGAGCTCTAAGGGCTAACGGAATCAAGGGATATGGGGAGAAGGCAGGAAAATAGAGAAACATAGAGAATAGAGAGAGGAGAAGGCCATTCGGCCCTTCGAGCCAGCACCGCCATTCAATATGATTATGGCTGATCATCCAGAATCAGTACCCCGTTCCTGCTTTTCCCCCATATCCCTTGATTCCATATAACCATATAACAATTACAGCACGGAAACAGGCCATCTCGGCCCTTCTAGTCCGTGCCGAACACTTACTCTCACCTAGTCCCATCCACCTGCACTCAGACCATAACCCCCCATTCCTTTCCCGTCCATATACCTATCCAAGTTATTTTTAAATGATAAAATTGAACCTGCCTCCACCACTTCCACTGGAAGCTCATTCCACACAGCTACCACTCTCTGTAAGCCCTATGAGTTACAGTATATCTAACTATCTCTTGAATAGATCTAGTAAATTGGCCTCCACTTCCTTCTTCTCTGGTGGAAGAGACAATTTGAAATAGAAACATAGAAAACATAGAAAATAGGTGCAGGAGTAGGCCATTCGGCCCTTCGAGCCTGCACCGCCATTTGATATGATCATGGCTGATCATCCAACTCAGTATCCCATCCCTGCCTTCTCTCCATATCCCCTGATCCCTTTAGCCACAAGAGCCACATCTAACTCCCTCTTAAATATAGCCAATGAACTGTGTGGCCTCAACTACCTTCTGTGGCAGAGAATTCCACAGATTCACCACTCTCTGTGTGAAAAATGTTTTTCTCATCTCGGTCCTAAAAAACTTTCCCCTTATCCTTAAACTATGTGTGACCCCTTGTTCTGGGCTTCCCCAACATTGGGAATAATCTTCCTGCATCTAGCCTGTCCAACCCCTTAAGAATTTTGTAAGTTTCTATAAGATCCCCCCTCAATCTTCTAAATTCTAGCGTAATAACATAGAAAATAGGTGCAGGAGGAGGCCATTCGGCCCCAAATGATACCACTTTGTTCTACAATGCCGTGCCAATAATAACGAGTATGTTTCTTTCTGTTGGTTTTCAGCGCTGCAAGGATAAGGTGAATTCACTGGCGATCTCTGTCATGAACCAGTGGCCAGGGGTGAAGTTGCGAGTGACAGAGGGCTGGGACGAGGACGGACACCATTCCAAGGAATCCTTGCATTACGAGGGCCGAGCGGTCGACATCACCACCTCCGACAGGGACCGCACGAAGTACGGCATGCTGGCTCGCCTAGCGGTGGAGGCAGGATTTGACTGGGTGTATTACGAGTCAAAAGCTCACATTCACTGTTCAGTGAAATCAGGTAAGAGTCAAGAATTTCATCCGGGCTTCACAAAGATTCAGCTGCGGGAATACTTAAAAGTCCTTGTTCCACCGATTTTAACAGGTGCGATCTCCAGCGGCAGACTAGAAGCGTATTGAGAATAGTTCAGTCGAAGGTAGACTCAAAATGCTGGAGTAACTCAGCGGGACAGGCAGCATCTCTGGTGAGAAGGAATGAGTGACGTTTTGGGTCGAGACCCTTCTTCAGACTGATGTCATGGGGAGGGGGTGGGACAGAGATAGAATGTAGTCGGAGACAATAAGACTGGTGGGAGATCTGGGAATGGGGGAGGGGATGGAGAGGGAGAGGGAAAGCAAGGGTTACTTGAAGTTAGAGAAGTCTCTAAACTCCAGAGTGTACAGAGAATGGAACAGTTGGGCTTGTACACTCTGGAGTTTCGAAGGATGAGAGGATATCTTATTGAGACATATAAGATTGTTAAGGGGTTTGGACACGCTAGAGGCACGAAACATGTTCCCGATGTTGGGGGAGTCCAGAACCAGGGGCCACACACAGTTTAAGAATAAGGGGTAAGCCATTTAGAACGGAGACGAGGAAACACTTTTTCTCACAGAGAGTTGTGAGTCTGTGGAATTCTCTGCCTCAGTGGTGGCAGGTGGTGGCAGGTTCTCTGGATGCTTTCAAGAGAGAGATAGATAGGGCTCTTAAAAATAGCGGAGTCAGGGGATATGGGGAGAAGGCAGGAACGGGGTACTGATTGGGGATGATCAGCCGTGATTACATTGAATGGCGGTGCTGGCTCGAAGGACAGAATGGCCTAATCCTGCACCTATTGTCTATTGTCTATTGTCTATTGTCTAAGTCAATGTTCATACCGCTGGGGTGCAAACTACCCAAGTGAAATATGAGGTGCTGTTCCTCCAACTTGTGTTGGACCTCACTCTGACAGTGGAGGAGGCCCAGGACAGGACAATATAATCAATGATCTAATCTACCTCTTGGCTCTAAGTGGGACTTTGCTGTGTGCAAATTAGCGGTGGCCATTGGTAGAGGCTAAAAAGACATGGTGCTCGAAACCTAATCCATTGCCTGCGCTTGCTTTGCAATGTCCCAAAGCCATGAAAGGGAGTATGTATTAGTGCAGGTTACACAAAAATGCTGGAGAAACTCAGTGGGCGCAGCAGCATCTATGGAGCGAAGGAAATAGGCAACGTTTCGTCTCGAAACCCTTCTTCAGACTCCACTCCACTCTGTAAGAGTGCTTTTGTTTCTTTGCCTGAAGGCCGAAGCATTTGGGACCCGTCCACTGGAGCCAAGTAGGTCGGGCTGGTGTCTTGTTGGTGGTACATAGAAACATAGAAACATAGAAAATAGGTGCAGGAGTAGGCCATTCGGCCCTTCGAGCCTGCACTGCCATTCAATATGATCACGGCTGATCATCCAACTCAGTATCCCATCCCTGCCTTCTCTCCATACCCCCTGATCCCTTTAGCCACAAGGGCCACATCTAACTCCCTCTTAAATATAGCCAATGAACTGTGTGGCCTCAACTACCTTCTGTGGCAGAGAATTCCACAGATTCACCACTCTCTGTGTGACATTTATTTTTCTCATCTCGGTCCTGAAAGACTTCCCCCTTATCTTTAAAATGAATGAGAATGAGTGAGCATGAATGAAAATTTGCTGAGTGAGCAGTTGAATAGACTCGGCTTGTACTCGCTAGAATTTCGAAGATTGAGAGGGGATCTTATAGAAACGTACAAAATTCTTAAGGGGTTGGACAGGCTAGATGCAGGAAGATTGTTCCCGATGTTGGGGAAGTCCAGAACAAGGGGTTTAAGGATAAGGGGGAAGTCTTTTAGGACCGAGATGAGAATATTTTTTTCTCACACACAGGGAGTGGTGAATTTGTGGAATTCTCTGCCACAGAAGGTACTTGAGGCCACACAGTTCATTGGCTATATTTAAGAGGGAGTTAGATGTGGCCCTTGTGGCTAAAGGGATCTGGGAGTACCTGTACCTGCCTTCTCTCCATACCCCCTGATCCCTTTAGCCACAAGGGCCACATCTAACTCAAGATTCAAGATTCAATTTAATTGTCATTTGGACCCCTTGAGGTCCAAACGAAATGCCGTTTCTGCAGCCATACATTACAAACAAATAGACCCAAGACACAACATAATTTACATAAGATTCAGATTCAGATTCAGATTCAGATTCAGATTCAATTTTAATTGTCATTGTCAGTGTACAGTACAGAGACAACGAAATGCATTTAGCATCTCCCTGGAAGAGCGACATAGCAAATGAGCATAGCAAATAAACGACATAGCAAATAGACATCCATCACATCGCTGTGATGGAAGGGCAAAAAAACTTATCTCTCCACTGCACTTTCCCCCCCCCCCCCCCCCCCCCCCCCCCCCCCGATGTCAGAGTCAAAGTCAAACTCCCTCTTAAATCTAGCCAATGAACTGTGTGGCCTCAACTGCCTTCTGTGGCAGAGAGTTCCACAGATTCACCACTCTCTGTGTGGAAAAGTGGGCAGCTCGACTTTAGAAACATAGAAACATAGAAATTAGGTGCAGGAGTAGGCCATTCGGCCCTTCGAGCCTGCACCGCCATTCAATATGATCATGGCTGATCATCCAACTCAGTATCCCGTACCTGCCTTCTCTCCATACCCCCTGATCCCCTTAGCCACAAGGGCCACATCTAACTCCCTCTTAAATATAGCCAATGAACTGTGGCCTCAACTACCCTCTGTGGCAGAGAGTTCCAGAGATTCACCACTCTCTGTGTGAAAAAAGTTCTTCTCATCTCGGTTTTAAAGGATTTCCCCTTTATCCTTAAGCTGTGACCCCTTGTCCTGGACTTCCCTAACATCGGGAACAATCTTCCTGCATCTAGCCTGTCCAACCCCTTTGAAGCATTTGCATATTATTTGATCCCGTTCAGCACCCTCAGCACGAGAGCGTCGCTGAGATGGAGTGGAGAAGCGGGGGAGCAGCAGGCTAGCAATCCGCTACAGCTCTAACAGGCCACTGTACAATGGCAATGATTATTTGGCTGGCAGCTGCGGCAGATACAGATCTGCTTGAATAGCTGTGCGTGATAGTGGCTGTCTAAATGCGACACGCAAACCTACAGCTCGTGACAATGTTTCTCTACACCCATAAGCTTTATCTGGAACCGTATCATTTGTCTGAAGTTCCGACTTTTTTATCGTCCATTCATTTCATTTTTGCATTCGTTTTGTGCGTTTGAAAGAAAGAAAAAAGCTTTTATTCCCACCTTGCTCTAGAATACGTGCGGGAAAGAACTGCAGGTGTTTAAGAAGGAACTGCAGGTGCTGGAAAATCGAAGGTGGACAAAAATGCTGGAGGAACTCAGCGGGTGCAGCAGCATCTATGGAGCGAGGGAAATAGGCAACGGGTTTCGGCCCGAAACGTTGCCTATTTCCTTCAGGGTTTCGGCCCGAAACTTTGCCTATTTCCTTCAGGGTTTCGGCCCGAAATGTTGCCTATTTCCTTCCGGGTTTCGGCCCGAAACGTTGCCTATTTCCTTCCGGGTTTCGGCCCGAAACGTTGCCTATTTCCTTCAGGGTTTCGGCCCGAAACGTTGCCTATTTCCTTCCGGGTTTCGGCCCGAAACGTTGCCTATTTCCTTCAGGCTTTCGGCCCGAAACGTTGCCTATTTCCTTCAGGGTTTCGGCCCGAAACGTTGCCTATTTCCTTCAGGGTTTCGGCCCGAAACGTTGCCTATTTCCTTCAGGGTTTCGGCCCGAAAACGTTGCCTATTTCCTTCAGGGTTTCGGGCCCGAAAACGTTGCCTATTTCCTTCCGGGTTTCGGCCCGAAACGTTGCCTATTTCACGCGGCTCCGAAGGCGGAACTCACGCCCCCACTCATCCCTGGTCCGCTCCTGGCTCTGGGCCGGGGTTAAAACTCCATGCGGTGTGGACAGAGCAATCGCTGGACACAGAGAGATCCGCCGGTGGTGACGGTGGGAGGGGCGAGCGGTGCCTCGGGGTGGGGTCGGTGCTGGGACCCCCCCCTGCGCTGTGTCGTACCTTGCACACCACATGCACGGGAATGTGAATGCGGCCATCTATGGACAAAAAATGCTGAAGGAATGCTTGAGTCTGAAGAAGGGTCAAACTCAGACATAGTTGCTGTCCCCACCTGCTGAGTTTCTCCAGCATTTTTGTCGACATTGCCATTTACCATTGCGTGCGACCGGCTTAAGCCAATTTTGGGGAAACCCACCAACAGAAAACTATTCTCATTAGTGAGTGTGAAGGAGTGTGACCCTGTTCGTGTATTTATTTATTTATTTATTTTTAAAAAAATTGAGCGTGAGAACTTTTGTCATCAGCGTGAGAGCGTGAGAATTTCGTCGAATGCGTGAGTCTCACGCTCAACGCGTGAGAGTTGGCAGCCCTGCCTCCGCCTTAAATATATCCTCTGCCTTGGCCTCCACAGCCGTCTGTGGCAAAGAATTCCACAGATTCACCACCCTCTGACTAAAGACATTTCTCCTCTTCTGCTTCCGAAAAGAACGCCCTTTAATTCTGAGGCTGTGACCTCTAGTCCTCGACTCTCCCACTAGTGGAAACATCCTCTCCACATCCACTCTATCCAAGCCTTTCACTATGCTGTATGTTTCAATGAGGTCCCCCCCCCCCCTTATTCTTCTAAACTCCAGCGAGTACAGGCCCAGTGCCGACAAACGCTCATCATATGTTAACCCACTCATTCCTGGGATCATTCTTGAGAACCTCCTTTGGCCCATCAAGTCAACTTCGCCATTCAATCATGGCTGATCTATCCAACCCCATTCTCCTGCCTTCTCCCCATAACCCCCGTCGCCCGGCAGGGCTGGGACGGAGTCAATAGACAATAGACAATAGGTGCAGGAGTAGAGGCCATTCGGCCCTTCGAGCCAGCACCACCATTCAATGTGATCATGGCTGATCATCCCCAATCAGTACCCCGTTCCTGCCTTCTCCCCACATCCCCTGACTCCACTATTTTTAAAAGTCCTATCTAGCTCTCTCTTGAAAGTATCCAGAGAACCAGCCTCCACTGCCCTCGGAGGCAAGATAGCTCTTGTGGCTAATGGGATCAGGGGGTATGGAGAGAAGGCAGGTACAGGTACCCCCTGATCCCTTTAGCCACAAGGGCCACATCTAACTCCCTCTTAAATATAGCCAATGAACTGTGTGGCCTCAACTACCTTCTGTGGCAGAGACTCCGCTATTTTTAAAAGTCCTATCTAGCTCTCTCTTGAAAGCATCCAGAGAACCGGCCTCCACCGCCCTCTGAGGCAGAGAATTCCACAGACTCACAACTCTCTGTGAGAAAAAGTGTTTCCTCGTCTCCGTTCTAAATGGCTTACTCCATATTCTTAAACTGTGTGTGTGTGTGTGGCCCCTGGTTCTGGACTCCCCCAACATCGGGAACATGCTTCCTGCCTCTAGCGTGTCCAAACCCTTAACAATCTTATATGTTTCAATTTGAGAGGAGCTGAGCAAAGTGGGCAATTGATAACATGAAAAAAAATAGCTTCACTTAAAATGGCAATGAAGGAAAAGTGGACTCCAGTTTACTCCTGTTAAATGGTTCAGATCTCGAACAATGCACACCATATGCAAAAGGTCAAAATTCTTAACTTAGCAATTTGTGCAGGAGTGTGGAAAATTTCGGATGGGCCTCACGTTCCCACAGCTTATGCTTTCCTTGCCGAAATTATAAACCTCCCAGATAGTTCGTTTGTTGGTGGGAGAAGGAGCGGGTTTATAAGGAGGGACTTTTGCAGCTTTCCTTCTGCAGAGTGAGACAATTCCTGGATGCTTTCTTTGGCAGATCTGCGGCTGTTTTCATTAGATATTTGCTAGCGTTAAAAGGCCACGGGATTTGTCGTTCAGCCCAGTCGAGTTTGCAGTGTCGCCTTTTTCAACCAAGTATGAGGTGTTTCAACATTAGTCAGAGTCAATATGCCCGACTTGTAGTCGGGCATATTGCAAATTAGTTGTGATTCTTATAAAGAATTTGGGTGACGTGTTTGTTTGAATTGAACTGACAACGTTGGAAACTGCACACTACCCACCCCCGGACTGAGAAACTCCCCGAAAGGCAGGTTGGAAATATTGTATGCTGCTGATAACTTTATGTAGAATAGGAAGTATCGTGACTGAAAGGGGGCGGAAACCTTTTATTATTCACGTGCTGAAACCCCTCTGACCTCCTGGCCTCTGTGAAGTACATAGAAACATAGAAACATAGAAATTAGGTGCAGGAGTAGGCCATTCGGCCCTTCGAGCCTGCACCGCCATTCAATATGATCATGGCTGATCATCCAACTCAGTATCCCGTACCTGCCTTCTCTCCATACCCTCTGATCCCCTTGGCCACAAGGGCCACATCTAACTCCCTCTTAAATATAGCCAATGAACTGTGGCCTCAACTACCCTCTGTGGCAGAGAGTTCCAGAGATTCACCACTCTCTGTGTGTGAAAAAAGTTCTCCTCATCTCGGTTTTAAAGGATTTCCCCCTTATCCTTAAGCTGTGACCCCTTGTCCTGGACTTCCCCAACATCGGGAACAATCTTCCTGCATCTAGCCTGTCCAACCCCTTAAGAATTTTGTAAGTTTCTATAAGATCCCCCCCTCAATCTCCTAAATTCTAGAGAGTATAAACCAAGTCTATCCAGTCTTTCTTCATAAGACAGTCCTGACATCCCAGGAATCAGCCTGGTGAACCGTCTCTGCACTCCCTCTATGGCAATAATGTCCTTCCTCAGATTTGGAGACCAAAACTGCACGCAATACTCCAGGTGTGGTCTCACCAAGACCCTGTACAACTGCAGTAGAACCTCCCTGCTCCTAGACTCAAATCCTTTTGCTATGAAAGTACATGAGCGTTCGGTTAACCCTCCCTCGATTTTGGCAAAGCACCAGGACTCAAGAAAGAGCTAGATAGGGCTCTTAAAAATAGCAGAGTCAGGGGATATTTGGGGAGAAGGCAGGAACGGGGAACTGATTGGGGATGATCAGCCATGATCACATTGAATGGCGGTGCTGGTTCGAAGGGCCGATTGGCCTACTCCTGCAGCTATTGTCTATTGTCTATTGACTCTGCTCCCTGCCTCCCATAACAGTATGGCTGAGGCAAATGACTAACCAACGGGGCATCAACCACGCAGAGTGCATCTTCCACGCACAGTGCATGGGATGCTGCCATTGGGAAATTCTTTCAAGGATACGTTTTTTCCATCTGCCCGAAAGATTCATGAAAGTGTGAAGACACACACACCTCCGGTTTCAGGGGAAGTTTCATCCCAGCTGTTGCCAATAGACAATAGACAACAGGTGCAGGAGTAGGCCATTCCGCCCTTCGAGCCAGCACCGCCATTCAATGCGATCATGGCTGATCATCCCCAATCAGTATTTAAGAAGGAACTGCAGATGCTGGAAAATCGAAGGTACACAAAAATGCTGGAGAAACTCAGCGGGTGCAGCAGCATCTATGGAGCGAAGGAAATAGGCAACGTTTCGGGACGAAACGTTGCCTATTTCCTTCGCTCCATAGATGCTGCTGCACCCGCTGAGTTTCTCCAGCATTTTTGTCTAACAGATCTTCCTCCTGAGTTGAAGGCAGGTTATATCACTCTGTCTCTATCTCAGGGCGAAACGTTGCCTATTTCCTCCGCTCCATAGATGCTGCTGCACCCGCTGAGTTTCTCCAGCATCTTTGTATCCCCAATCAGTACCCCGTTCCTGCCTTCTCTCCATATCCCCTGACTCGGCTATTTTTAAGAGCCCTCTCTAGCTCTCTCTCTTGAAAGTATCCAGAGAACCGGCCTCCACCGCCCTCTGAGGCAGAGAATTCCACAGACTCACCACTCTCTGTGAGAAAAAGTGTTTCCTCATCTCCGTTCAAAATGGCTTACTCCTTATTCTTAAACTGTGTGTGTGTGTGTGTGTGTGTGTGTGTGTGTGTGTGTGTGTGTGTGTGTGTGTGTGTGTGTGTGTGTGTGTGTGTGTGTGTGTGTGTGTGTGTGTGTGTGTGTGTGTGTGTGTGTGTGTGTGTGTGTGTGTGTGTGTGTGTGTGTGTGTGGGGCCCCTGGTTCTGGACTCCCCCAACATCGGGAACATATTTCGCTACATCGAGCGAATTATTTACCTTTGAAGAAGGGTTTCGGCCCGAAACGTCGCCTATTTCCTTCGCTCCATAGATGCTGCTGCACCCGCTGAGTTTCTCCAGCTTTTTTGTGTACCTTCGATTTTCCAGCATCTGCAGTTCCTTCGTAAATAATGAATTACTCATATCTGATTTGGACTCAGTTGTAACATTTTATTTCAAAAATATGATATAATATTTTATTATGATCATTATATAACATTGATATAATTAGTCAATTTTTATTTATTATATAAAATGTAACTTAAACCTCTGCTGTTGTGGCAGTCGGTAACAGCCAACAAGGAACTGAGTCCAGTTCCAAGTTTTAAGGTGTCTGTAACGTTGCACTTAAGTAAGAATTACATTGTTCCAGTTTACATAAACATTCTCACTCTTCAAAGATAGACACAAAATGTCACCTCCGCTCAGTCCGCCTTGGTCTACGCGATCTCCCGGTTGCCAAACACTTCAACTCCCCCTCCCATTCCCACACTGACCTTTCTGTCCTGGGCCTCCTCCACTGTCAGAGTGAGGCCTAGCGCTAATTGGAGGAACAGCACCTCATATTTCGCTTGGGCAGCGGGATTCATTTTCTTTTCTCTAACTTTCCCTCTGTCTCCGTCCCACCCCTACCCTAGTTCTCTGCCTAGTTGCACTGCAGGGCTGGCTCGAAGGGCCGAATGGCCTGCTCCTGCACCTATTGTCTATTGTCTATTGTCTATTGTCCTCCTGATTAAGTTGTCTCGTTGTCTCTGTACTGTACACTGACAATGACAATAAATTGAATCATTTTTTTTTACTGTTTGTACGCCTCATTGTCACCTTCCCCTCAGCCAACAATGAACCGTTCTACATTCCCTTGGTCGACAAAAATGCTGGAGAAACTCAGCGGGTGAGGCAGCATCTATGGAGCGAAGTAGGTGCCTCACCTGCTGTGTTTCCTGAGCATTTTTGTCCACCTTCGATTTTTACAGCATCTGCAGTTCCTTCGTAAACATTCTACATTTCCATGAGCATCGTCTCCTTTGATCTGTCATTTTCACACCTTACCCTTCCATACCTCTCGTCTCCCTCTCCTCTCGCTCTCAGACTGAAGAAGGGTGTTGACCCATTCCTTCGCTCCAGAGACGGTGCCTGTCCCACTGAGTGACTCCAGCATGTTGTGTCTATCTTGTAGTGTAAACCAGCATCTGCAGTTCCTTCCTAGACATTCTCTATCTGCAGTTTGATATCTGATATTATGTGTGTTCGCTCATTTTGCTTGTGGGACAATTGATTTCTGAACTTTGGGCTTAGGGGAAAAGAAAATCACCCAAAGGCGCCCACACTAGAACATTGTACAATGATAACAAAATCCCCCCCACCCCCAATTCCTAACTTGTTTTCAATTAAAGTCTAGGTTCACCAGACTGATTCCTGGGATGTCAGGACTGTCTTATGAAGAAAGACTGGATAGACTTGGTTTATACTCTCTAGAATTTAGGAGATTGAGAGGGGACCTTATAGAAACTTACAAAATTCTTAAGGGGTTGGACAGGCTAGATGCAGGAAGATTGTTCCCGATGTTGGGGAAGTCCAGGACAAGGGGTCACAGCTTAAGGATAAGGGGGAAATCCTTTAAAACCGAGATGAGAAGAACGTTTTTCACACAGAGAGTGGTGAATCTCTGGAACTCTCTGCCGCAGAGGGTAGTTGGGGCCACAGTTCATT
Source organism: Leucoraja erinaceus (assembly GCF_028641065.1). Taxonomy (NCBI): domain Eukaryota; kingdom Metazoa; phylum Chordata; class Chondrichthyes; order Rajiformes; family Rajidae; genus Leucoraja; species Leucoraja erinaceus. The sequence goes on from NC_073416.1 coordinate 4,671,290, forward strand.
GGCTATATTTAAGAGGGAGTTAGATGTGGCCCTTGTGGTAAGGGGATGGAGCGAAGGCAGGTACGGGATACTGAGTTGGATGATCAGCCATGATCATATTGAATGGCGGTGCAGGCTCGAAGGGCCGAATGGCCTACTCCTGCACCTAATTTCTATGTTTCTATGTTTCTAAAGCTCACCTAAGTTTCTCAAATTACATATTTTCTGAGCTCTAGGTAGATACAAATGCTGGAGAAACTCGGCGGGTGAGGCAGCATCTATGGAGCGAAGGAATAGGTGACGTTTCGGGTCTCGACCCGAAACGTCGCCTATTCCTTCACTCCATAGATGCTGCCTCACCCGCTGAGTTTCTCCAGCATTCTTATCCACCGTTGATTTTTCCAGCATCTGTATTCAGTATTCAGTATTTACTTTCATGTCATTTTAACTGAGTACTTACACACACAGATGAAACAAAAACATTGTTTCTCAATCCGTTCCCATCAGTGCCGTTAATAAAAACAGAATAAATAACTATAGCTTTAAAAATTAAAATGACCATATCTAAAATAGGCCTAAAAATTGAAATAAAAACAGGCATTCAGACCGAACAGTGGATTTGCTTTGACAGATGCCTAGCTGTCAAAGTATAGGCAAGGTTAGATGTGTTGGAGTATGATATATGGGGAGGAGACACAGTCTGTCTGCTGTTCCTTCTTAAATATTTTTTACTGAGTTGGCAGAGCTAACTCATTCTTGTTCATTAATCCAACTAAATGTCTGCATCCATTGATCGGGCAATCCTGGGACGGGTTTGGAGGGATATGGGCCAAACGCTGGCAGGTGGGACTTAGTGTAGCCGAGACATATTGGCTGGTGTGGGCAAGTTGGGCCGAAGGGCCTGTTTCCATGCTGAATCACTCTATGACTCTGATTCACAGTCAGTGGGTGAGATTTCCCTCTCCTCTACTCCAGGAAATCAAACCAGACTTCATTTTGAGGGCTTTTGCCGACAAACTGCTCTTACTCTAAGACGAAGGTCTACCCAACGGCTTGGAGATGTAGTTCATCGTTGAAGGTTGTAATAGCGGGCAGATCATCTTTGTTACCTGTCGAGTTGTGAGTCTGTGGAATTCTCGGCCTCAGAGGGCGGTGGAGGCCGGTTCTCTGGATGCTTTCAAGAGAGAGCTAGATACGGCTAGAGGCTCTGACTGATCATGAAGGATCGGGCAGTGGAGATAATGTAAAAACTATTCGACACGCTAGAGGCAGGAAACATGTTCCCGATGTTGGGGGAGTCCAGAACCAGGGGCCACACACACAGTTTAAGAATAAGGAGTAAGCCATTTAGAACGGAGATGAGGAAAAACATTTTCTCACAGAGAGCTGTGAGTCTGTGGAATTCTCTGCCTCAGAGGGCGGTGGAGGCCGGTTCTCTGGATGCTTTCAAGAGAGAGCTGGATAGGGCTCTTAAAGATAGCGGAGTCAGGGGATATGGGGAGAAGGCAGGAACGGGGTACTGATTGGGGGATGATCAGCCATGATCACATTGAATGGCGGTGCTGGCTCGAGGGGCCGAATGGCCTCTACTCCTGCACCTATTGTCTATTGCCTATTGAGTTCCATATTTTATTTCTAAAAATATATAACCGGGGTGAGAAGTGTTAATGAATTTTGTAATAAATCACCATAGACTATGCATGTTAGATTAGTATGGAAAATAGAGACATCACAAACATCTTAGCTCCCAGCACCACAGGGACATGTAAATGATGTCAGCTGTGATGTGAGTGATTTATCTTAAATGATTTAGTTCCAGCATGTTTTCTATTTATGCAATATATCCTGTTGCTGTTTCTTTCCCCCTGCTGCCTCTTCTGTTCCTAAAGCGGTGAATGACTTTGTTAGTATGAAAGTTAGTAGTCGCAATAGTATCATGCACATGTGGCCTTTTATCAAACGTGATCCTGGTCCACAATGGTTTAGGAACATAGAAACATAGAAAATAGGTGCAGGAGGAGGCCATTCAGCCCTTCGAGCCAGCACCGCCATTCATTGCGATCATGGCTGATCGTCCCCAATCAATAACCCGTGCCTGCCTTCTCCCCATATCCCTTGACTCCACTAGCCCCTAGAGCTCTATCAGTTGCCCTTTGTCCCACTTAGGAAACCTGAACGGAAACTCTGGAGACTTTGCGCCCCACCCAAGGTTTCCGTGCGGTTCCTGGAGGTTGCAGGTGGTTGCTGGAGGTTGCAGGTAGTGGAAGCAGGTAGGGAGACTGACAAAAACCTCCGGGAACCGCACGGAAACCTTGGGTGGGGCGCAAAGTCTCCAGAGGTTTCTATTCAGGTTTCCTAAGTGGGACAGGGGCATTACTCTGTCTTAAATCCATCCAGTGACTTGGCCTCCACTGCCCTCTGTGGCAGGGATTTCCACAAATTCACAACTCTCTGGGTGAAAAAATATTTTTCACACCTCAGTCTCAAATGGCCTCCCCATTATTCTAAGACTGGGTGCTTCCTTTAAATTCTATGGTGGGAGAAGAATGAGTCTGTACATCATTCACATATCTCCTGTGTCACTGGAAGTTCTTTGTCTCACAATTAAAGGTGATACGAACACAGTGCTGTTAACCTACCTGGCATCAAGCTATACCCCGTGACTCTGCTCTCTCTCCCCATCCCCTCCCACCCCGCAACAAGGGCCACGCCCCCCCCCCCCCCCCTTGCACCCTACCAGCCGTCACGTACAACAAATAATCCTCCGTCAGTTTCGCCACCTCCAACGTGACCCCACCACACACCACACCTTCCCATCTCCTCCCCTGTCCGCTTTCCGCAGAGACCGCTCCCTCCGTAACTCCCTGGTCCATTCGTCCCTTCCCACCCGAACCACCCCCTCTCCGGGCACTTTCCCTTGCAACCGCAAGAAATGCTACACTTGTCGTTCTATATTCACCTTTTCCAAAGTGTGAGAATGAATAGAATATAGAATAGTTTTTTTATTGTCATTGTAACATGAACCATGTACAACGAAATTTACAAATGTCAGCCAGTCAGTGCACCATTCAAACATTTCTAAAAGCTAACGATACATACAAGATAAAATATTAAAAAAAGATGAACAACTAAAATAAATATCATGAAAATAGCACGCATAAACACCCAACCCTCCATCCTTCTGTTGATTTCACAGTGTACCACAGTCCCTTAGTATGTATCGCCCCTGCGTTCCTTGGCGGCTACATTTAGTGCCTTTATAGCAGTGGGGTAAAAACTGTTTTTTAGTCTGTTCCTCCTTGTCCTTGTAGATGTGTACCATCTGCCTGACGGCAACAGTTCAAACAGGGAGTGTCCGGGGTGGGAAATGTCCTTTATGATACTCTGGGATTTTTTGGTGCAGCGGGAACTGTGTAAGTCCTCCAAGGTAAGGAGAGGGCAGCCGACAATCCTCTGGGCGTTGTCAATGGCCCTCTGGAGCGCTTTCCTCTGAGCCGCTGTGCAGCTGGTGTACCACACGCATACACAGTATGTTAGTATGCTCTCAATGGAGCACCGATAAAAGGACAGCAGCAGTCTCTGAGTGATGTTATTCTTCCTGAGCACCCTCAGGAAGTGCAGTCTCTGCTGGACCTTTTTCAGCAGCGCAGTGGTGTTCACGCTCCACGTCAGGTCCTCCTCAATATGGATTCCCAGGAAGCGGAAATCCGCCACCCTCTCTACACAGTCCCCTCTGATAGTCAATGGTACCATGTCCGTTTTATTCTTCCTAAAGTCTATTATTATTTCCTTTGTCTTTAAGGTGTTGAGGAGCAGGTTATTTTCTCCACACCACACTGTCAGCTGCTCCACCTCATCCCGGTAGGCGTACTCGTCCCCCCCGGAGATGAGTCCCACCACCGTAGTGTCATCCGCAAATTTGACAATGGTGTTGCTGTGGTGGGCGGGGGTGCAGTCATGTGTGTAGATGGTGTAGAGCAGGGGGCTCAGTACGCAGCCCTGTGGAGAGCCGGTACTGAGGCTGAGGGCCGTGGATGTATGATGGCCCACTCTGACTCTCTGGCTGCGACCCGACAGGAAGCTATTTATCCACGTGCAGGTGGAGTGTGGAAGTCCCAAGTCCCCCAGTTTGTCCACCAGTTTGTGGGGAAGGATGGTATTAAAAGCAGAGCTGTAGTCCACAAAGAGCATCCGCACGTCGCTCCCCCGCTGCTCCAGGTGAGACAGTGCAGCATGGAGAGCTGTGGCTACAGCGTCCTCTGTAGATCTATTTGCTCTGTACGCAAACTGGTGGGGGTCAAAGCTTCGGGGCAGAAGTGATGTGATATGACCCCGGACCAGTTTTTCAAAACACTTCATCACCACTGGTGTGAGTGCGACTGGCCGGTAGTCGTTGAGGCTGGAGATGTTGTTTTTTTTGGGCAAGGGGACTATGGTGGAGGACTTCAGACAGGGTGGAACAGTGGACTGGGCCAGAGACTGGTTAAAAATCCTCGTACAGACTCCAGCCAGCTGGTCTGCGCAGTCCTTCAACACGCGTCCAGAGACGCCGTCAGGTCCAGTAGCCTTCCTTGGATTGATGGCCCGCAGCGTGCGCCTCACCTCATGCTCCTCTATCTTGAGGGTTAGGCTGCTGTGGACCATGTGCTGTGATGTGGCTGTCTCGGGTGGCTCCACTTCAAAGCGAGCAAAGAAGTGGTTCAGCTCCTCTGCCAACGAGGCGTCACCTTCAACAGCTCCAAGGTTGGTCTTATAGTTGGTGAGATACTGGATCCCCTGCCACACACCTGCCTGCTGTTGAGATTTTACTGTCATCAGGTGGTCCTCTATCTTCCATTTTCCTCGGTAGTTCCCTTTGATTTTTGGATATTACCTCTCTGATGCCCATTTCTCATTATTCAGCCTATGTTAGCTCGGGCCGTGCTGTAAATAAAGCCCTATCGCCAGACCTAAAGGCGGTGATTAGTCCTGCTCTTTCAACAGCCGCTGGACCTCCCGGGTCATCCAGGGCTTTTCTGGTTGCGGGTAGACCCGGATGCGTTTGTCCACCTGTGACAGTGTCCATGCATTTTTTGTTAATGTAACACAGTACACTGTCTGTCCAAACACCTCCAGGTTCCCCGGTGTTTTCAAACACCTCCCAGTTGGTCCTGTCGAAACAGTCCTGCAGCTGCTGAGATGCACCATCAGGCCAAGGGCTTTGTGATGGTCGTTTTTGTGATGGTAGTTGATGCAGTACACTGTCTGTGAACCCTTTCCCCGTGTGTTCAAACACACCCCCTGTCCTGTCGAAACAGTCCTGCAGCTGCTGCGAAGCACATCAGGCAGTTGTGAGGGGGGCATATGCAGGAATGCACCAAAAAGCAGGGACATATGGTCAGACTGGCCCAGGTGTGGTAGTGGTCTAGCCCTGTAGCCCAGCTTGATGTTGGAGTAGACCTTGTCCAGTGTGTTAGCTCCTCTTGTAGCACATTTAACATGCTGGTAGAATTTGGGCAGCATTGCCTTCAAGTCCGTGTGATTAAAGTCCCCTGCTATGATGTGAACACCGTCAGGATATATGCTCTGTTGACTGCTAATGCTACCATACAAATGTCCGATAGCCGAGTTAGCATTAGCATCCGGTGGTATGTACACAGCAGTTATCATGACAACAGTAAACTCTCTAGGGAGATAAATGGGCCTGCATTTAACAGTCACATACTCCAGGTTCGGGGAGCAGTGACTGTCCACAATCACTGTATTTGTACACCAGGTGTTGTTCACGTACACACACAGAGCCCTCCACCTCTCCTCTTACCAGAGTCTCTTGTCCTGTCGTGACGCTGTGCTGTGTAGCCTGTGACCAGTTCACAGCCAGGTCCATAGGTTCATCAGTGATAGGAGTAGAATGAGGCCATTTGGCCCATCTATGTCTACTACGCCATTCAATGATGGCTGCTCTATCTCCCCCTGTCAACCCCATTCTCCTGCCTCTGCCTCCTCCCCATAGCCCCCGGCACTGAGGTAACTCAGTGAAATGTTGTAACTTTGGCTAATGCCGCCCTTCACCCAGCTGCCTCCCCCTCCATCCATGAGATGCATAGTTGCTCCCGACTGCTAGCTGGATCACTCGTTTCCTAGGCAGCCAGACTGCTGCACCTGCAATGCGCAGGTGCCCCCCCCCCCCCCCCCCCCCCCCCCCCCCCCCATCCAAGAACAGGCCCAGCCCAAGTGTGCTGAGCTGGGGACTGTGAGAATGTGCTGAGTGCATTGCTGCATCACTCCTCCACAGTGCATTTTTCAAAGACCGGGGTTAAAAAAAAAATTTTTTTAAATGCTGTGTGCGCTATTTTTAATGAATCGGTCCATGTGTTCATTTGAATATTTCTGCTATTTTTAACTATTCTGTTGACTAATCAAAGCGGGCAGAAGAATTCCAACACTGGGAATATCACTGTGGCAAGTTTTAAATTAGATTTGATTTGAAGAGAACGACAGTTTTCACCTCAAAACGAAATGTTCCTGATGTTATTTTCTCTCTTGAGGAGATGGGAGAGTGTCGGGGCTTTAAACTGTTCAGTCCCTGTTTGCCCTTTTAATCTGCCTTCTGTTGTCCAGTTGTTTGAAACTTCTCTGTAGATGAGACCAAGCTTGCTGTGACAGTGGCCTGGCCCCATCAGCTATTAATCTCAGCTGTTTTTTTTTTGTTTTTGTTTTTTTTAAATATATATATTTTTTTCATTTTTTTCATTTTATGTTTTTATTTAATTTTTTTTTTTTTTTTTTTTTTTTTTTTTTTTTTTTTTAATAATTAAACTCAGCTGCAACAGTGGTAGGTGGGTTATAAGAGTACTGCCCCTGGATGGGATGAATCTCAGCATCATCCAGTGTAGTTCGAACAGGAGGGACAAGATAGCTCGGATTTCAACATTTAATGAAGAGGGGGAAAAAAATCCTGCTTGGCTGTCTGATCCCCCCATAGATGAATATCCCCTGTTTAAGAGAGAACTGCAGATGCTGGAGAATCGGGACACAAAAAAGCTGGAGAAACTTTCAGCACATCTATGGAGCGAAGGAAATAGGACGTTTCGGGCCGAAAAAAATTTCCTTCGCTCCATAGATGCTGCTGCACCCGCTGAGTTTCCCCTTTTTTTGTGTAACCGATGAATATCCCCCTCCCTGCATCTGTGTGGGCACAAGGAACTGCAGATGCTGGTTTACCAAGGAAAGACACAAAATGCTGGAGGAACTCAGCTGAGCCAGGCAGCATCCCTGGAGAAAATGAATAGGTGACGATTTGGGTCCCCTTCCCATTCCCAATCTGACCTTTCTGTCCTGGGCCTCCTCCACTGTCAGAGTGAGGCCCAGCGCAAATTGGAGGAACAGCACCTCATATTTTGCTTGGGCAGTGGTGTGAACATTGACTTCTCTAACTTCAATTAACCCTTGCTTTCCCTCTCTCTCCATCTCCTCCCCATTCCCAGTTCTCCCACCAGTCTGACTGTCTCTGACTACATTCTATCTCTGTCCCGCCCACTCCCCTGACATCAGTCTGAAGAAGGGCCTCAACCTGAAACGTCACCCATTCCTTCTCTCCAGAGATGCTGCCTGTCCCGCTGAGTTACTCCAGCATTTTAGAAACATAGAAACATAGACAATAGGTGCAGGAGTAGGCCATTCGGCCCTTCGAGCCTGCACCGCCGTTCAATATGATCATGGCTGATCATCCAACACAGTATCCCATACCTGCCTTCTCTCCATACCTCCTGATCCCTTTAGCCACAAGGGCCACATCTAACTCCCTCTTAAATATAGCCAATGAACTGGTCTCAACTACCTTCTGTGGCAGAGAATTCCACAGATTCACCACTCTCTGTGTGTGAAGAAAAATGTTTTCCTCATCTCGGTCCTAAAAGATTTCCCCCATATCCTTAAACTGTGTGTGTGTCCCCTTGTCCTGGACTTCCCCAACATCGGGAACAATCTTCCTGCATCTAGCCTGTCCAACCCCTTAAGAATTTTGTAAGTTTCTATAAGATCCCCCCTCAATGTTCTAAATTCTAGCGAGTACAAGCTGAGTCTACCCAGTCTTTCTTCATATGAAAGTCCTGACATCCCAGGAATCAGTCTGGTGAACCTTCTCTGTACTCCCTCTACGGCAAGTTATAATTTTTCATGCGATGCATATGCACCCCCATGCACAGTTCCAGTACAGGGGGGTTGTGCTTATCCCTTTAACCTGCGACATAGTTTACTGCAGAGTGTGTTGGCTGTCAGGACAGGTGCAAGATCCTATGAGATTAGAGTGGGATTCATTGCAAAGATTGCTCAAGGTTTTAGTGGTTTGAATATTATTACCTTCCCGAGGCTTTGCCAGCAGTCATCAGATAAATACTGACAATGTTTAATTAGACTCCTGCTTGTGTCCACTGGGATGCTAAACTCCTCAGATTACAGAGACGGATCTGGCTCACTCAGACATGTTAAATTACACAAATCCTACACGGTGTTTGCTGGTTTTTACACCTTTCTCAGCTGGAGGATTGCATTTGTATTTTATTTTTTCCCTGCCGATTTTCTTCTCTCCGAATAAAAGATTAGCATCACCTCGCCCGCTACCACTCGCTCACAAGAAAACGTCTCGGCTGTGATCGTGTACAGGCCATGTCTGAAGAAGGGTCTCGACCCGAAACGTCACCCATTCCTTCTCTCCAGAGACGCTGCCTGTCCCGCTGAGTTACACCAGCTTTTTGTGTCTATCGTCGGTTTAAACCAGCATCTGCAGTTCCTTCCCACACACCATGTGTTGTCTTTCCGCTGACTGGATAGCGCATTAAAAGGACCGGATAAGCTAGATGCAGGAAAAATGTTCCCAATGTTGGGTGAGTCCAGAACCAGGGGCCACACAGTCTTAGAATAAAGGGGAGGCCATTTAAGACTGAGGTGAGAAAAAACTTTTTCACCCAGAGTTGTGAATTTGTGGAAT